>NW_027443441.1:0-45493 GCF_048569485.1 Anomaloglossus baeobatrachus | reverse complement strand
GCAAGATAACCAAACAAAACTTTTAGTGGATTTCTACTTATTTTTTTAAATATCATCTCCACCAAACAGGACAAGCTTGCATCTGTTATAGTTTTGGAGAAAATGTGTTCATTTCATGTATGCGCGAAATGCCTTAAAAATGGCTTAAAATGGATTTTGGAGCATGGAGACGATTATCTCGGGATTGCAAGATAACCAAACAAAACTTTTAGTGGATTTCTACTTATTTATTAAATATCATCTCCACCAACAGGACAAGCTTGCATCTGTTTATAGTTTTGGAGAAAAATGTGTTCATTTCATGTATGCGCGAAGTGCCTTAAAAATGGCTTTAAATGGATTTGGAGCATGGAGACGATTATCTCGGGGATTGCAAGATAACCAAACAAAACTTTTAGTGGATTTCTACTTATTTTATTAAATATCATCTCCACCAAACAGGACAAGCTTGCATCTGTTATAGTTTTGGAGAAAAATGTGTTCATTTCATGTATGCGCGAAGTGCCTTAAAAATGGCTTTAAATGGATTTGGAGCATGGAGACGTTTATCTCGGGATTGCAAGATAACCAAACAAAACTTTTAGTGGATTTCTACTTATTTTATTAAATATCATCTCCACCAAACAGGACAAGCTTGCATCTGTTATAGTTTTGGAGAAAAATGTGTTCATTTCATGTATGCGCGAAATGCCTTAAAAATGGCTTTAAAATGGATTTTGAGCATGGAGACGATTATCTCGGGATTGCAAGATAACCAAACAAAACTTTTAGTGGATTTCTACTTATTTTATTAAATATCATCTCCACCAAACAGGACAAGCTTGCATCTGTTATAGTTTTGGAGAAAAATGTGTTCATTTCATGTATGCGCGAAATGCCTTAAAAATGGCTTAAAATGGATTTGAGCATGGAGACGAATTATCTCGGGATTGCCAAGATAACCAAACAAAACTTTTAGTGGATTTCTACTTATTTTATTAAATATCATCTCCACCAAACAGGACAAGGCTTGCATCTGTTATAGTTTGGAGAAAAATGTGTTCATTTCATGTATGCGCGAAATGCCTTAAAAATGGCTTAAAATGGATTTGGAGCATGGAGACGATTATCTCGGGATTGCAAGATAACCAAACAAAACTTTTAGTGGATTTCTACTTATTTTATTAAATATCATCTCCACCAAACAGGACAAGCTTGCATCTGTTATAGTTTGGAGAAAAATGTGTTCATTTCATGTATGCGCGAAATGCCTTAAAAATGGCTTAAAATGGATTTGGAGCATGGAGACGATTATCTCGGGATTGCAAGATAACCAAACAAAACTTTTAGTGGATTTCTACTTATTTTATTAAATATCATCTCCACCAAACAGGGACAAGCTTGCATCTGTTATAGTTTTGGAGAAAAATGTGTTCATTTCATGTATGCGCGAAATGCCTTAAAAATGGCTTTTAAAATGGATTTGGAGCATGGAGACGATTATCTCGGGATTGCAAGATAACCAAACAAAACTTTTAGTGGATTTCTACTTATTTTATTAAATATCATCTCCACCAAACAGGACAAGCTTGCATCTGTTATAGTTTTGGAGAAAAAATGTGTTCATTTCATGTATGCGCGAAATGCCTTAAAATGGCTTTAAAAATGGATTTGGAGCATGGAGACGATTATCTCGGGATTGCAAGATAACCAAACAAAAACTTTTAGTGGATTTCTACTTATTTATTAAATATCATCTCCACCAAACAGGACAAGCTTGCATCTGTTATAGTTTGGAGAAAAATGTGTTCATTTCATGTATGCGCGAAATGCCTTAAAAATGGCTTTAAAATGGATTTGGAGCATGGAGACGATTATCTCGGGATTGCAAGATAACCAAACAAAACTTTTAGTGGATTTCTACTTATTTTATTAAATATCATCTCCACCAAACAGGACAAGCTTGCATCTGTTATAGTTTTGGAGAAAAATGTGTTCATTTCATGTATGCGCGAAATGCCTTAAAAATGGCTTTAAAATGGATTTGGAGCATGGAGACGATTATCTCGGGATTGCAAGATAACCAAACAAAACTTTTAGTGGATTTCTACTTATTTTATTAAATATCATCTCCACCAAACAGGACAAGCTTGCATCTGTTAATAGTTTTGGAGAAAAATGTGTTCATTTCATGTATGCGCGAAATGCCTTAAAAATGGCTTTAAAATGGATTTGGAGCATGGAGACGATTTATCTCGGGATTGCAAGATAACCAAACAAATACTTTTAGTGGATTTCTACTTATTTTATTAAATATCATCTCCACCAAACAGGACAAGCTTGCATCTGTTATAGTTTTGGAGAAAAATGTGTTCATTTCATTTATGCGCGAAATGCCTTAAAAATGGCTTTAAAATGGATTTGGAGCATGGAGACGATTATCTCGGTATTGCAAGATAACCAAACAAAACTTTTAGTGGATTTCTACTTATTTTATTAAATATCATCTCCACCAAACAGGACAAGCTTGCATCTGTTATAGTTTTGGAGAAAAATGTGTTCATTTCATGTATGCGCGAAATGCCTTAAAAATGGCTTTAAAATGGATTTGGAGCATGGAGACGATTATCTCGGATTGCAAGATAACCAAACAAAACTTTTAGTGGATTTCTACTTATTTTATTAAATATCATCTCCACCAAACAGGACAAGCTTGCATCTGTTATAGTTTTGGAGAAAAATGTGTTCATTTCATGTATGCGCGAAATGCCTTAAAAATGGCTTTAAAATGGATTTGGAGCATGGAGACGATTATCTCGGGATTGCAAGATAACCAAACAAAACTTTTAGTGGATTTCTACTTATTTTATTAAATATCATCTCCACCAAACAGGACAAGCTTGCATCTGTTATAGTTTTGGAGAAAAATGTGTTCATTTCATGTATGCGCGAAATGCCTTAAAAATGGCTTTAAAAATGGATTTTGAGCATGGAGACGATTATCTCGGGATTGCAAGATAACCAAACAAAACTTTTAGTGATTTCTACTTATTTTATTAAATATCATCTCCACCAAACAGGACAAGCTTGCATCTGTTATAGTTTTGGAGAAAAATGTGTTCATTTCATGTATGCGCGAAATGCCTTAAAAATGGCTTTAAAATGGATTTGGAGCATGGAGACGATTATCTCGGGATTGCAAGATAACCAAACAAAACTTTTAGTGGATTTCTACTTATTTTATTAAATATCATCTCCACCAAACAGGACAAGCTTGCATCTGTTATAGTTTGGAGAAAAATGTGTTCATTTCATGTATGCGCGAAATGCCTTAGAAATGGCTTTAAATGGATTTGGAGCATGGAGACGATTATCTCGGGATTGCAAGATAACCAAACAAAACTTTTAGTGGATTTCTACTTATTTTATTAAATATCATCTCCACCAAACAGGACAAGCTTGCATCTGTTATAGTTTTGGAGAAAAATGTGTTCATTTCATGTATGCGCGAAATGCCTTAAAATGGCTTTAAAATGGATTTGGAGCATGGAGACGATTATCTCGGGATTGCAAGATAACAAACAAAACTTTTAGTGGATTTCTACTTATTTTATTAAATATCATCTCAACCAAACAGGACAAGCTTGCATCTGTTATAGTTTTGGAGAAAAATGTGTTCATTTCATTTATGCGCGAAATGCCTTAGAAATGGCTTTTAAAATGGATTTGGAGCATGAGACGATTATCTCGGGATTGCAAGATAACCAAACAAAACTTTTAGTGGATTTCTACTTATTTTATTAAATATCATCTCCAACCAAACAGGACAAGCTTGCATATGTTATAGTTTTGGAGAAAAATGTGTTCATTTAATTTATGCGCGAAATGCCTTAGAAATGGCCTTTTAAATGGATTTGGAGCATGGGAGACGATTATCTCGGGATTGCAAGATAACCAAACAAAACTTTTAGTGGATTTCTACTTATTTTATTAAATATCATCTCCACCAAACAGGACAAGCTTGCATCTGTTATAGTTTTGGAGAAAAATGTGTTCATTTCAATGTATGCGCGAAATGCCTTAAAATGGCTTTAAAATGGATTTGGAGCATGGAGACGATTATCTCGGGATTGCAAGATAACCAACAAAACTTTTAGTGGATTTCTACTTATTTTATTAAATATCATCTCCACCAAACAGGACAAGCTTGCATCTGTTATAGTTTTCGGAGAAAAATGTGTTCATTTCATGTATGCGCGAAATGCCTTAAAAATGGCTTAAAATGGATTTGGAGCATGGAGACGATTATCTCGGGATTGCAAGATAATCAAACAAAACTTTTAGTGGATTTCTACTTATTTAATTAAATATCATCTCCACCAAACAGGACAAGCTTGCATCTGTTATAGTTTTGGAGAAAAATGTGTTCATTTCATTTATGCGCGAAATGCCTTAGAAATGGCTTTAAAATGGATTTGGAGCATGGAGACGATTATCTCGGGATTGCAAGATAACCAAACAAAACTTTTAGTGGATTTCTACTTATTTTATTAAATATCATCTCCACCAAACAGGACAAGCTTGCATCTGTTATAGTTTTGGAGAAAAATGTGTTCATTTCATGTATGCGCGAAATGCCTTAAAAATGGCTTTAAAATGGATTTGGAGCATGGAGACGATTATCTCGGGATTGCAAGATAACCAAACAAAACTTTTAGTGGATTTCTACTTATTTTATTAAATATCATCTCCACCAAACAGGACAAGCTTGCATCTGTTATAGTTTTGGAGAAAAATGTGTTCATTTCTGTATGCGCGAAATGCCTTAAAAAATGGCTTTAAAATGGATTTGGAGCATGGAGACGATTATCTCGGGATTGCAAGATAACCAAACAAAACTTTTAGTGGATTTCTACTTATTTTATTAAATATCATCTCCACCAAACAGGACAAGCTTGCATCTGTTATAGTTTTGGAGAAAAATGTGTTCATTTCATGTATGCGCGAAATGCCTTAAAAATGGCTTTAAAATGGATTTGGAGCATGGAGACGATTATCTCGGGATTGCAAGATAACCAAAACAAAACTTTTAGTGGATTTCTACTTATTTTATTAAATATCATCTCCACCAAACAGGACAAGCTTGCATCTGTTATAGTTTTGGAGAAAAATGTGTTCATTTCATTTATGCGCGAAATGCCTTAGAAATGGCTTTAAAATGGATTTGGAGCATGGAGACGATTATCTCGGGATTGCAGATAACCAAACAAAACTTTTAGTGGATTTCTACTTATTTTATTAAATATCATCTCCACCAAACAGGACAAGCTTGCATCTGTTATAGTTTTGGAGAAAAATGTGTTCATTTCATTTATGCGCGAAATGCCTTAGAAATGGCTTTAAAATGGATTTGGAGCATGGAGACGATTATCTCGGGATTGCAAGATAACCAAACAAAACTTTTAGTGGATTTCTACTTATTTTATTAAATATCATCTCCACCAAACAGGACAAGCTTGCATCTGTTATAGTTTTGGAGAAAAATGTGTTCATTTCATGTATGCGCGAAATGCCTTAAAATGGCTTTAAAATGGATTTGGAGCATGGAGACGATTATCTCGGGATTGCAAGATAACCAAACAAAACTTTTAGTGGATTTCTACTTATTTTATTAAATATCATCTCCACCAAACAGGACAAGCTTGCATCTGTTATAGTTTTGGAGAAAAATGTGTTCATTTCATGTATGCGCGAAATGCCTTAAAAATGGCTTTAAAATGGATTTGGAGCATGGAGACGATTATCTCGGGATTGCAAGATAACCAAACAAAACTTTTAGTGGATTTCTACTTATTTTATTAAATATCATCTCCACCAACAGGACAAGCTTGCATCTGTTATAGTTTTGGAGAAAAATGTGTTCATTTCATGTATGCGCGAAATGCCTTAAAAATGGCTTTAAAATGGATTTGGAGCATGGAGACGATTATCTCGGGATTGCAAGATAACCAAACAAAACTTTTAGTGGATTTCTACTTATTTTATTAAATATCATCTCAACCAAACAGGACAAGCTTGCATATGTTATAGTTTTGGAGAAAAATGTGTTCATTTAATTTATGCGCGAAATGCCCTTAGAAATGGCTTTAAAATGGATTTGGAGCATGGAGACGATTATCTCGGGATTGCAAGATAACCAAACAAAACTTTTAGTGGATTTCTACTTATTTTATTAAATATCATCTCCACCAAACAGGACAAGCTTGCATATGTTATAGTTTTGGAGAAAAATGTGTTCATTTCATTTATGCGCGAAATGCCTTAGAAATGGCTTTAAAATGGATTTGGAGCATGGAGACGATTATCTCGGGATTGCAAGATAACCAAACAAAACTTTTAGTGGATTTCTACTTATTTTATTAAATATCATCTCCACCAAACAGGACAAGCTTGCATCTGTTATAGTTTTGGAGAAAAATGTGTTCATTTCATGTATGCGCGAATGCCTTAAAAATGGCTTTAAAATGGATTTGGAGCATGGAGACGATTATCTCGGGATTGCAAGATAACCAAACAAAACTTTTAGTGGATTTCTACTTATTTTATTAAATATCATCTCCACCAAACAGGACAAGCTTGCATCTGTTATAGTTTTGGAGAAAAATGTGTTCATTTCATGTATGCGCGAAATGCCTTAAAAATGGCTTTAAAATGGATTTGGAGCATGGAGACGATTATCTCGGATTGCAAGATAACCAAACAAAACTTTTAGTGGATTTCTACTTATTTTATTAAATATCATCTCCACCAAACAGGACAAGCTTGCATCTGTTATAGTTTTGGAGAAAAATGTGTTCATTTCATGTATGCGCGAAATGCCTTAAAAATGGCTTTAAAATGGATTTGGAGCATGGAGACGATTATCTCGGGATTGCAAGATAACCAAACAAAACTTTTAGTGGATTTCTACTTATTTTATTAAATATCATCTCAACCAAACAGGACAAGCTTGCATATGTTATAGTTTTGGAGAAAAATGTGTTCATTTAATTTATGCGCGAAATGCCTTAGAAATGGCTTTAAAATGGATTTGGAGCATGGAGACGATTATCTCGGGATTGCAAGATAACCAAACAAAACTTTAGTGATTTCTACTTATTTTATTAAATATCATCTCCACCAAACAGGACAAGCTTGCATATGTTATAGTTTTGGAGAAAAATGTGTTCATTTAATTTATGCGCGAAATGCCTTAGAAATGGCTTTAAAATGGATTTGGAGCATGGAGACGATTATCTCGGGATTGCAAGATAACCAAACAAAACTTTTAGTGGATTTCTACTTATTTTATTAAATATCATCTCCACCAAACAGGACAAGCTTGCATCTGTTATAGTTTTGGAGAAAAATGTGTTCATTTCATGTATGCGCGAAATGCCTTAAAAATGGCTTTAAAATGGATTTGGAGCATGGAGACGATTATCTCGGGATTGCAAGATAACCAAACAAAACTTTTAGTGGATTTCTACTTATTTTATTAAATATCATCTCCACCAAACAGGACAAGCTTGCATCTGTTATAGTTTTGGAGAAAAATGTGTTCATTTCATGTATGCGCGAAGTGCCTTAAAAATGGCTTTAAAATGGATTTGGAGCATGGAGACGATTATCTCGGGATTGCAAGATAACCAAACAAAACTTTTAGTGGATTTCTACTTATTTTATTAAATATCATCTCCACCAAACAGGACAAGCTTGCATCTGTTATAGTTTTGGAGAAAAATGTGTTCATTTCATGTATGCGCGAAATGCCTTAAAAATGGCTTTAAAATGGATTTTGAGCATGGAGACGATTATCTCGGGATTGCAAGATAACCAAAACAAAACTTTTAGTGGATTTCTACTTATTTTATTAAATACCATCTCCACCAAACAGGACAAGCTTGCATCTGTTATAGTTTTGGAGAAAAATGTGTTCATTTCATGTATGCGCGAAATGCCTTAAAAATGGCTTTAAAATGGATTTGGAGCATGGAGACGATTATCTCGGGATTGCAAGATAACCAAACAAAACTTTTAGTGGATTTCTACTTATTTTATTAAATATCATCTCCACCAAACAGGACAAGCTTGCATCTGTTATAGTTTTGGAGAAAAATGTGTTCATTTCATTTATGCGCGAAATGCCTTAGAAATGGCTTTAAAATGGATTTGGAGCATGGAGACGATTATCTCGGGATTGCAAGATAACCAAACAAAACTTTTAGTGGATTTCTACTTATTTTATTAAATATCATCTCCACCAAACAGGACAAGCTTGCATCTGTTATAGTTTTGGAGAAAAATGTGTTCATTTCATTTATGCGCGAAATGCCTTAGAAATGGCTTTAAAATGGATTTGGAGCATGGAGACGATTATCTCGGGATTGCAAGATAACCAAACAAAACTTTTAGTGGATTTCTACTTATTTTATTAAATATCATCTCCACCAAACAGGACAAGCTTGCATCTGTTATAGTTTTGGAGAAAAATGTGTTCATTTCATGTATGCGCGAAATGCCTTAAAAATGGCTTTAAAATGGATTTGGAGCATGGAGACGATTATCTCGGGATTGCAAGATAACCAAACAAAACTTTTAGTGGATTTCTACTTATTTTATTAAATATCATCTCCACCAAACAGGACAAGCTTGCATCTGTTATAGTTTTGGAGAAAAATGTGTTCATTTCATGTATGCGCGAAATGCCTTAAAAATGGCTTTAAAATGGATTTGGAGCATGGAGACGATTATCTCGGGATTGCAAGATAACCAAACAAAACTTTTAGTGGATTTCTACTTATTTTATTAAATATCATCTCCACCAAACAGGACAAGCTTGCATCTGTTATAGTTTTGGAGAAAAATGTGTTCATTTCATGTATGCGCGAAATGCCTTAAAAATGGCTTTAAAATGGATTTGGAGCATGGAGACGATTATCTCGGGATTGCAAGATAACCAAACAAAACTTTTAGTGGATTTCTACTTATTTTATTAAATATCATCTCAACCAAACAGGACAAGCTTGCATATGTTATAGTTTTGGAGAAAAATGTGTTCATTTAATTTATGCGCGAAATGCCTTAGAAATGGCTTTAAAATGGATTTGGAGCATGGAGACGATTATCTCGGGATTGCAAGATAACCAAACAAAACTTTTAGTGGATTTCTACTTATTTTATTAAATATCATCTCCACCAAACAGGACAAGCTTGCATATGTTATAGTTTTGGAGAAAAATGTGTTCATTTCATTTATGCGCGAAATGCCTTAGAAATGGCTTTAAAATGGATTTGGAGCATGGAGACGATTATCTCGGGATTGCAAGATAACCAAACAAAACTTTTAGTGGATTTCTACTTATTTTATTAAATATCATCTCCACCAAACAGGACAAGCTTGCATCTGTTATAGTTTTGGAGAAAAATGTGTTCATTTCATGTATGCGCGAAATGCCTTAAAAATGGCTTTAAAATGGATTTGGAGCATGGAGACGATTATCTCGGGATTGCAAGATAACCAAACAAAACTTTTAGTGGATTTCTACTTATTTTATTAAATATCATCTCCACCAAACAGGACAAGCTTGCATCTGTTATAGTTTTGGAGAAAAATGTGTTCATTTCATGTATGCGCGAAATGCCTTAAAAATGGCTTTAAAATGGATTTGGAGCATGGAGACGATTATCTCGGGATTGCAAGATAACCAAACAAAACTTTTAGTGGATTTCTACTTATTTTATTAAATATCATCTCCACCAAACAGGACAAGCTTGCATCTGTTATAGTTTTGGAGAAAAATGTGTTCATTTCATGTATGCGCGAAATGCCTTAAAAATGGCTTTAAAATGGATTTGGAGCATGGAGACGATTATCTCGGGATTGCAAGATAACCAAACAAAACTTTTAGTGGATTTCTACTTATTTTATTAAATATCATCTCAACCAAACAGGACAAGCTTGCATATGTTATAGTTTTGGAGAAAAATGTGTTCATTTAATTTATGCGCGAAATGCCTTAGAAATGGCTTTAAAATGGATTTGGAGCATGGAGACGATTATCTCGGGATTGCAAGATAACCAAACAAAACTTTTAGTGGATTTCTACTTATTTTATTAAATATCATCTCCACCAAACAGGACAAGCTTGCATATGTTATAGTTTTGGAGAAAAATGTGTTCATTTAATTTATGCGCGAAATGCCTTAGAAATGGCTTTAAAATGGATTTGGAGCATGGAGACGATTATCTCGGGATTGCAAGATAACCAAACAAAACTTTTAGTGGATTTCTACTTATTTTATTAAATATCATCTCCACCAAACAGGACAAGCTTGCATCTGTTATAGTTTTGGAGAAAAATGTGTTCATTTCATGTATGCGCGAAATGCCTTAAAAATGGCTTTAAAATGGATTTGGAGCATGGAGACGATTATCTCGGGATTGCAAGATAACCAAACAAAACTTTTAGTGGATTTCTACTTATTTTATTAAATATCATCTCCACCAAACAGGACAAGCTTGCATCTGTTATAGTTTTGGAGAAAAATGTGTTCATTTCATGTATGCGCGAAGTGCCTTAAAAATGGCTTTAAAATGGATTTGGAGCATGGAGACGATTATCTCGGGATTGCAAGATAACCAAACAAAACTTTTAGTGGATTTCTACTTATTTTATTAAATATCATCTCCACCAAACAGGACAAGCTTGCATCTGTTATAGTTTTGGAGAAAAATGTGTTCATTTCATGTATGCGCGAAATGCCTTAAAAATGGCTTTAAAATGGATTTTGAGCATGGAGACGATTATCTCGGGATTGCAAGATAACCAAACAAAACTTTTAGTGGATTTCTACTTATTTTATTAAATATCATCTCCACCAAACAGGACAAGCTTGCATCTGTTATAGTTTTGGAGAAAAATGTGTTCATTTCATGTATGCGCGAAATGCCTTAAAAATGGCTTTAAAATGGATTTGGAGCATGGAGACGATTATCTCGGGATTGCAAGATAACCAAACAAAACTTTTAGTGGATTTCTACTTATTTTATTAAATATCATCTCCACCAAACAGGACAAGCTTGCATCTGTTATAGTTTTGGAGAAAAATGTGTTCATTTCATGTATGCGCGAAATGCCTTAAAAATGGCTTTAAAATGGATTTGGAGCATGGAGACGATTATCTCGGGATTGCAAGATAACCAAACAAAACTTTTAGTGGATTTCTACTTATTTTATTAAATATCATCTCCACCAAACAGGACAAGCTTGCATCTGTTATAGTTTTGGAGAAAAATGTGTTCATTTCATGTATGCGCGAAATGCCTTAAAAATGGCTTTAAAATGGATTTGGAGCATGGAGACGATTATCTCGGGATTGCAAGATAACCAAACAAAACTTTTAGTGGATTTCTACTTATTTTATTAAATATCATCTCCACCAAACAGGACAAGCTTGCATCTGTTTTAGTTTTGGAGAAAAATGTGTTCATTTCATGTATGCGCGAAATGCCTTAAAAATGGCTTTAAAATGGATTTGGAGCATGGAGACGATTATCTCGGGATTGCAAGATAACCAAACAAAACTTTTAGTGGATTTCTACTTATTTTATTAAATATCATCTCCACCAAACAGGACAAGCTTGCATCTGTTATAGTTTTGGAGAAAAATGTGTTCATTTCATGTATGCGCGAAATGCCTTAAAAATGGCTTTAAAATGGATTTGGAGCATGGAGACGATTATCTCGGGATTGCAAGATAACCAAACAAAACTTTTAGTGGATTTCTACTTATTTTATTAAATATCATCTCCACCAAACAGGACAAGCTTGCATCTGTTATAGTTTTGGAGAAAAATGTGTTCATTTCATGTATGCGCGAAGTGCCTTAAAAATGGCTTTAAAATGGATTTGGAGCATGGAGACGATTATCTCGGGATTGCAAGATAACCAAACAAAACTTTTAGTGGATTTCTACTTATTTTATTAAATATCATCTCCACCAAACAGGACAAGCTTGCATCTGTTATAGTTTTGGAGAAAAATGTGTTCATTTCATGTATGCGCGAAATGCCTTAAAAATGGCTTTAAAATGGATTTTGAGCATGGAGACGATTATCTCGGGATTGCAAGATAACCAAACAAAACTTTTAGTGGATTTCTACTTATTTTATTAAATATCATCTCCACCAAACAGGACAAGCTTGCATCTGTTATAGTTTTGGAGAAAAATGTGTTCATTTCATGTATGCGCGAAATGCCTTAAAAATGGCTTTAAAATGGATTTGGAGCATGGAGACGATTATCTCGGGATTGCAAGATAACCAAACAAAACTTTTAGTGGATTTCTACTTATTTTATTAAATATCATCTCCACCAAACAGGACAAGCTTGCATCTGTTATAGTTTTGGAGAAAAATGTGTTCATTTCATGTATGCGCGAAATGCCTTAAAAATGGCTTTAAAATGGATTTGGAGCATGGAGACGATTATCTCGGGATTGCAAGATAACCAAACAAAACTTTTAGTGGATTTCTACTTATTTTATTAAATATCATCTCCACCAAACAGGACAAGCTTGCATCTGTTATAGTTTTGGAGAAAAATGTGTTCATTTCATGTATGCGCGAAATGCCTTAAAAATGGCTTTAAAATGGATTTGGAGCATGGAGACGATTATCTCGGGATTGCAAGATAACCAAACAAAACTTTTAGTGGATTTCTACTTATTTTATTAAATATCATCTCCACCAAACAGGACAAGCTTGCATCTGTTATAGTTTTGGAGAAAAATGTGTTCATTTCATTTATGCGCGAAATGCCTTAGAAATGGCTTTAAAATGGATTTGGAGCATGGAGACGATTATCTCGGGATTGCAAGATAACCAAACAAAACTTTTAGTGGATTTCTACTTATTTTATTAAATATCATCTCCACCAAACAGGACAAGCTTGCATCTGTTATAGTTTTGGAGAAAAATGTGTTCATTTCATGTATGCGCGAAATGCCTTAAAAATGGCTTTAAAATGGATTTGGAGCATGGAGACGATTATCTCGGGATTGCAAGATAACCAAACAAAACTTTTAGTGGATTTCTACTTATTTAATTAAATATCATCTCCACCAAACAGGACAAGCTTGCATCTGTTATAGTTTTGGAGAAAAATGTGTTCATTTCATGTATGCGCGAAATGCCTTAAAAATGGCTTTAAAATGGATTTGGAGCATGGAGACGATTATCTCGGGATTGCAAGATAACCAAACAAAACTTTTAGTGGATTTCTACTTATTTTATTAAATATCATCTCCACCAAACAGGACAAGCTTGCATCTGTTATAGTTTTGGAGAAAAATGTGTTCATTTCATGTATGCGCGAAATGCCTTAAAAATGGCTTTAAAATGGATTTGGAGCATGGAGACGATTATCTCGGGATTGCAAGATAACCAAACAAAACTTTTAGTGGATTTCTACTTATTTAATTAAATATCATCTCCACCAAACAGGACAAGCTTGCATCTGTTATAGTTTTGGAGAAAAATGTGTTCATTTCATTTATGCGCGAAATGCCTTAGAAATGGCTTTAAAATGGATTTGGAGCATGGAGACGATTATCTCGGGATTGCAAGATAACCAAACAAAATTTTTAGTGGATTTCTACTTATTTTATTAAATATCATCTCCACCAAACAGGACAAGCTTGCATCTGTTATAGTTTTGGAGAAAAATGTGTTCATTTCATGTATGCGCGAAATGCCTTAAAAATGGCTTTAAAATGGATTTGGAGCATGGAGACGATTATCTCGGGATTGCAAGATAACCAAACAAAACTTTTAGTGGATTTCTACTTATTTAATTAAATATCATCTCCACCAAACAGGACAAGCTTGCATCTGTTATAGTTTTGGAGAAAAATGTGTTCATTTCATTTATGCGCGAAATGCCTTAGAAATGGCTTTAAAATGGATTTGGAGCATGGAGACGATTATCTCGGGATTGCAAGATAACCAAACAAAACTTTTAGTGGATTTCTACTTATTTTATTAAATATCATCTCCACCAAACAGGACAAGCTTGCATCTGTTATAGTTTTGGAGAAAAATGTGTTCATTTCATGTATGCGCGAAATGCCTTAAAAATGGCTTTAAAATGGATTTGGAGCATGGAGACGATTATCTCGGGATTGCAAGATAACCAAACAAAACTTTTAGTGGATTTCTACTTATTTTATTAAATATCATCTCCACCAAACAGGACAAGCTTGCATCTGTTATTGTTTTGGAGAAAAATGTGTTCATTTCATGTATGCGCGAAATGCCTTAAAAATGGCTTTAAAATGGATTTGGAGCATGGAGACGATTATCTCGGGATTGCAAGATAACCAAACAAAACTTTTAGTGGATTTCTACTTATTTTATTAAATATCATCTCCACCAAACAGGACAAGCTTGCATCTGTTATAGTTTTGGAGAAAAATGTGTTCATTTCATGTATGCGCGAAATGCCTTAAAAATGGCTTTAAAATGGATTTGGAGCATGGAGACGATTATCTCGGGATTGCAAGATAACGAAACAAAACTTTTAGTGGATTTCTACTTATTTAATTAAATATCATCTCCACCAAACAGGACAAGCTTGCATCTGTTATAGTTTTGGAGAAAAATGTGTTCATTTCATGTATGCGCGAAATGCCTTAAAAATGGCTTTAAAATGGATTTGGAGCATGGAGACGATTATCTCGGGATTGCAAGATAACCAAACAAAACTTTTAGTGGATTTCTACTTATTTTATTAAATATCATCTCCACCAAACAGGACAAGCTTGCATCTGTTATAGTTTTGGAGAAAAATGTGTTCATTTCATTTATGCGCGAAATGCCTTAGAAATGGCTTTAAAATGGATTTGGAGCATGGAGACGATTATCTCGGGATTGCAAGATAACCAAACAAAACTTTTAGTGGATTTCTACTTATTTAATTAAATATCATCTCCACCAAACAGGACAAGCTTGCATCTGTTATAGTTTTGGAGAAAAATGTGTTCATTTCATTTATGCGCGAAATGCCTTAGAAATGGCTTTAAAATGGATTTGGAGCATGGAGACGATTATCTCGGGATTGCAAGATAACCAAACAAAACTTTTAGTGGATTTCTACTTATTTTATTAAATATCATCTCCACCAAACAGGACAAGCTTGCATCTGTTATAGTTTTGGAGAAAAATGTGTTCATTTCATGTATGCGCGAAATGCCTTAAAAATGGCTTTAAAATGGATTTGGAGCATGGAGACGATTATCTCGGGATTGCAAGATAACCAAACAAAACTTTTAGTGGATTTCTACTTATTTTATTAAATATCATCTCCACCAAACAGGACAAGCTTGCATCTGTTATTGTTTTGGAGAAAAATGTGTTCATTTCATGTATGCGCGAAATGCCTTAAAAATGGCTTTAAAATGGATTTGGAGCATGGAGACGATTATCTCGGGATTGCAAGATAACCAAACAAAACTTTTAGTGGATTTGTACTTATTTTATTAAATATCATCTCCACCAAACAGGACAAGCTTGCATCTGTTATAGTTTTGGAGAAAAATGTGTTCATTTCATGTATGCGCGAAATGCCTTAAAAATGGCTTTAAAATGGATTTGGAGCATGGAGACGATTATCTCGGGATTGCAAGATAACCAAACAAAACTTTTAGTGGATTTCTACTTATTTTATTAAATATCATCTCCACCAAACAGGACAAGCTTGCATCTGTTATAGTTTTGGAGAAAAATGTGTTCATTTCATGTATGCGCGAAATGCCTTAAAAATGGCTTTAAAATGGATTTGGAGCATGGAGACGATTATCTCGGGATTGCAAGATAACCAAACAAAACTTTTAGTGGATTTCTACTTATTTTATTAAATATCATCTCCACCAAACAGGACAAGCTTGCATCTGTTATAGTTTTGGAGAAAAATGTGTTCATTTCATGTATGCGCGAAATGCCTTAAAAATGGCTTTAAAATGGATTTGAAGCATGGAGACGATTATCTCGGGATTGCAAGAAAACCAAACAAAACTTTTAGTGGATTTCTACTTATTTTATTAAATATCATCTCCACCAAACAGGACAAGCTTGCATCTGTTATAGTTTTGGAGAAAAATGTGTTCGATTCAGGTATGCGCGAAATGCCTTAAAAATGGCTTTAAAATGGATTTGGAGCATGGAGACGATTATCTCGGGATTGCAAGATAACCAAACAAAACTTTTAGTGGATTTCTACTTATTTTATTAAATATCATCTCCACCAAACAGGACAAGCTTGCATCTGTTATAGTTTTGGAGAAAAATGTGTTCATTTCATGTATGCGCGAAATGCCTTAAAAATGGCTTTAAAATGGATTTGGAGCATGGAGACGATTATCTCGGGATTGCAAGATAACCAAACAAAACTTTTAGTGGATTTCTACTTATTTTATTAAATATCATCTCCACCAAACAGGACAAGCTTGCATCTGTTATAGTTTTGGAGAAAAATGTGTTCATTTCATGTATGCGCGAAATGCCTTAAAAATGGCTTTAAAATGGATTTGGAGCATGGAGGCGATTATCTCGGGATTGCAAGATAACCAAACAAAACTTTTAGTGGATTTCTACTTATTTTATTAAATATCATCTCCACCAAACAGGACAAGCTTGCATCTGTTATAGTTTTGGAGAAAAATGTGTTCATTTCATGTATGCGCGAAATGCCTTAAAAATGGCTTTAAAATGGATTTGGAGCATGGAGACGATTATCTCGGGATTGCAAGATAACCAAACAAAACTTTTAGTGGATTTCTACTTATTTTATTAAATATCATCTCCACCAAACAGGACAAGCTTGCATCTGTTATAGTTTTGGAGAAAAATGTGTTCATTTCATGTATGCGCGAAATGCCTTAAAAATGGCTTTAAAATGGATTTGGAGCATGGAGACGATTATCTCGGGATTGCAAGATAACCAAACAAAACTTTTAGTGGATTTCTACTTATTTTATTAAATATCATCTCCACCAAACAGGACAAGCTTGCATCTGTTATAGTTTTGGAGAAAAATGTGTTCATTTCATGTATGCGCGAAATGCCTTAAAAATGGCTTTAAAATGGATTTGGAGCATGGAGACGATTATCTCGGGATTGCAAGATAACCAAACAAAACTTTTAGTGGATTTCTACTTATTTTATTAAATATCATCTCCACCAAACAGGACAAGCTTGCATCTGTTATAGTTTTGGAGAAAAATGTGTTCATTTCATGTATGCGCGAAATGCCTTAAAAATGGCTTTAAAATGGATTTGGAGCATGGAGACGATTATCTCGGGATTGCAAGATAACCAAACAAAACTTTTAGTGGATTTCTACTTATTTTATTAAATATCATCTCCACCAAACAGGACAAGCTTGCATCTGTTATAGTTTTGGAGAAAAATGTGTTCATTTCATGTATGCGCGAAATGCCTTAAAAATGGCTTTAAAATGGATTTGGAGCATGGAGACGATTATCTCGGGATTGCAAGATAACCAAACAAAACTTTTAGTGGATTTCTACTTATTTTATTAAATATCATCTCCACCAAACAGGACAAGCTTGCATCTGTTATAGTTTTGGAGAAAAATGTGTTCATTTCATGTATGCGCGAAATGCCTTAAAAATGGCTTTAAAATGGATTTGGAGCATGGAGACGATTATCTCGGGATTGCAAGATAACCAAACAAAACTTTTAGTGGATTTCTACTTATTTTATTAAATATCATCTCCACCAAACAGGACAAGCTTGCATCTGTTATAGTTTTGGAGAAAAATGTGTTCATTTCATGTATGCGCGAAATGCCTTAAAAATGGCTTTAAAATGGATTTGGAGCATGGAGACGATTATCTCGGGATTGCAAGATAACCAAACAAAACTTTTAGTGGATTTCTACTTATTTTATTAAATATCATCTCCACCAAACAGGACAAGCTTGCATCTGTTATAGTTTTGGAGAAAAATGTGTTCATTTCATGTATGCGCGAAATGCCTTAAAAATGGCTTTAAAATGGATTTGGAGCATGGAGACGATTATCTCGGGATTGCAAGATAACCAAACAAAACTTTTAGTGGATTTCTACTTATTTTATTAAATATCATCTCCACCAAACAGGACAAGCTTGCATCTGTTATAGTTTTGGAGAAAAATGTGTTCATTTCATGTATGCGCGAAATGCCTTAAAAATGGCTTTAAAATGGATTTGGAGCATGGAGACGATTATCTCGGGATTGCAAGATAACCAAACAAAACTTTTAGTGGATTTCTACTTATTTTATTAAATATCATCTCCACCAAACAGGACAAGCTTGCATCTGTTATAGTTTTGGAGAAAAATGTGTTCATTTCATGTATGCGCGAAATGCCTTAAAAATGGCTTTAAAATGGATTTGGAGCATGGAGACGATTATCTCGGGATTGCAAGATAACCAAACAAAACTTTTAGTGGATTTCTACTTATTTTATTAAATATCATCTCCACCAAACAGGACAAGCTTGCATCTGTTATAGTTTTGGAGAAAAATGTGTTCATTTCATGTATGCGCGAAATGCCTTAAAAGAAGGGAATTTTGTTTACTTACCGTAAATTCCTTTTCTTCTAGCTCCAATTGGGAGACCCAGACAATTGGGTGTATAGCTACTGCCTCCGGAGGCCGCACAAAGTACTACACTTAAAAGTGTAAGGCCCCTCCCCTTCTGGCTATACACCCTCCCGTAGGAGTACGGATTCCTCAGTTTTAGTACCAAAGCAAGAAGGAGGAAAGCCAATAACAGTTTCAAAAAACCAATTCAATCCGATAACAAGATCGGAGAACTTAAGAAACAACATGAACAACATGTGCACCCGAAAAAACGAAACCCTTAGAACAAATAGGGCGGGTGCTGGGTCTCCCAATTGGAGCTAGAAGAAAAGGAATTTACGGTAAGTAAACAAAATTCCCTTCTTCTTTTTCGCTCCTAATTGGGAGACCCAGACAATTGGGACGTCCAAAAGCAGTCCCTGGGTGGGTAAAAGAATACCTCGTGATCGGGCTGCCGGGCAGCCCTTTCCTACAGGTGGGCCACCGCCGCCTGAAGGACCTGTCTACCTAGGCTGGCATCCGCCGAAGCGTAGGTATGCACCTGATAGTGTTTGGTAAAAGTGTGCAGACTCGACCAGGTAGCCGCCTGGCACACCTGCTGAGCCGTAGCTTGATGCCGTAATGCCCAGGACGCACCCACGGCTCTGGTAGAATGGGCCTTCAGTCCAGAAGGAATCGGAAGCCCAGCAGACCGGTAGGTGTGAAGAATTGGTTCCTTGATCCACCTTGCCAGGGTGGATTTGGAAGCTTGCGATCCCTTATGCTGACCAGCGACCAGGACAAAGAGCGCATCAGAACGGCGCAAAGGTGCCGTGCGAGAAATGTAAATCCTGAGTGCTCTCACCAGGTCCAACAGATGTAAACCCTTTTCAAATTGGTGAACTGGATGCGGACACAAAGATGGTAAAGTGATATCCTGATTGAGATGAAAGGAAGATACCACCTTGGGAGAAAACTCTGGAATTGGACGCAGTACTACCTTGTCTTGGTGAAACACCAGGAAGGGAGATTTGCAAGATAACGCCGCCAGCTCGGACACTCTTCGAAGAGACGTGATCGCCACAAGAAAAACCACTTTTTGTGAAAGCCGAGAAAGGGAAACCTCTTTCAAAGGCTCGAAAGGTGGCTTCTGGAGAACAATGAGAACTTTGTTTAGATCCCAGGGTTCCAATGGCCGCCTGTAAGGAGGAACGATATGACAAACTCCTTGGAGAAACGTGCGTACTTTAGAAAGCCGTGCCAAGCGCTTCTGAAAGAATACGGATAGCGCGGAGACTTGACCCTTAAGCGAGCTAAGCGACAAACCTTTTTCCAACCCAGCCTGCAGGAAGGAAAGAAAAATTGGCAATGCAAATGGCCAGGGAGAAACTCCCTGAGCCGAGCACCAAGCTAAGAATATCTTCCACGTCCTGTGATAGATCTTAGCCGAGGATGGTTTTCTAGCCTGTCTCATTGTGGCAACTACTTCCTGAGATAACCCTGAGGCCGCTAGGATCCAGGACTCAATGGCCACACAGTCAGGTTCAGGGCCGCAGAATTCAGATGGAAAAACGGCCCTTGAGACAGCAAATCTGGACGGTCTGGTAGTGCCCATGGTTGGCCTACCGTGAGATGCATCAGATCCGGGTACCACGACCTTCTTGGCCAGTCTGGAGCGACGAGAATGGCTCGATGGCAGTCGGACTTGATTTTCCGGAGAACTCTGGGCAACAATGCTAGAGGTGGGAACACATAGGGTAGTCGGAATTGCGACCAATCCTGAACTAAGGCGTCCGCCGCCAGTGCTCGGTGATCGTGAGACCGTGCTATGAAAACTGGGACCTTGTTGTTGTGCCGTGACGCCATCAGATCGACGTCCGGCGTCCCCCAGCGGCAACAGATCTCTTGAAACACGTCCGGGTGAAGGGACCATTCCCCTGCGTCCATGCCCTGGCGACTGAGAAAGTCTGCTTCCCAGTTTTCCACGCCTGGGATGTGAACTGCGGATATGGTGGACGCTGTGCTTTCCACCCACGTCAAAATCCGCCGGACTTCTTGAAAGGCTTGGCGACTGCGTGTTCCCCCTTGGTGGTTGATGTACGCCACCGCTGTGGAATTGTCCGACTGAATCCGAATCTGCTTGCCTTCCAGCCATTGTTGGAAGGCTCGCAGAGCAAGATAGACTGCTCTGATTTCCAGAACATTGATCTGCAGGGTGGACTCTTCCTGAGTCCACGTCCCCTGAGCCCTGTGGTGGAGAAACACTGCTCCCCACCCTGATAGGCTCGCATCCGTCGTGACCACCGCCCAGGAAGGGGGTAGGAACGACTTTCCCTGTGACAATGAGGTGGGGAGAAGCCACCAACGAAGAGAGTCTTTGACAATCTGAGAGAGGGAGACAGTCTTGTCGAGGGACGTCGATTTCCCATCCCATTGACGTAGAATGTCCCATTGTAGAGGACGCAGATGAAACTGCGCGAACGGGACCGCCTCCATTGCTGCCACCATTTTCCCTAGGAAATGCATGAGGCGCCTCAGAGAGTGCGACTGGCTCTGAAGGAGAGATTGCACTCCTGTCCGCAGAGAACACTGCTTGTCCAGTGGAAGCTTCACTATCGCTGAGAGAGTATGAAACTCCATGCCAAGATATGTCAGTGATTGGGTCGGGGTTAGATGAGACTTTGAAAAGTTGACAATCCACCCGAAACTCTGGAGAGTGTCCAGTGCCACGTTTAGACTGTGTTGGCATGCCTCCTGAGAGGGTGCCTTTATAAGTAGGTCGTCCAGATACGGGATGACCGAGTGACCTTGTGAGTGCAGGACAGCTACTACTGCTGCCATGACTTTGGTGAAGACCCGGGGGGCTGTTGCCAGACCGAAGGGTAACGCTACGAACTGCAGGTGTTCGTCCTGTATGGCGAAGCGTAGGAAACGCTGATGCTCTGGCGCAATCGGCACGTGGAGATACGCATCTTTGATGTCTATTGATGCTAGAAAATCTCCTTGAGACATTGAGGCTATGACGGAGCGTAGGGATTCCATCCGGAACCTCCTGACTTTTACGTGTCTGTTGAGCAACTTTAGATCCAGGACGGGTCGATACGTGTGACCTCCTTCGCGCACAAAGCTAAAACTGAGGAATCCGTACTCCTACGGGAGGGTGTATAGCCAGAAGGGGAGGGGCCTTACACTTTTAAGTGTAGTACTTTGTGCGGCCTCCGGAGGCAGTAGCTATACACCCAATTGTCTGGGTCTCCCAATTAGGAGCGAAAAAGAAATGGCTTTAAAATGGATTTGGAGCATGGAGACGATTATCTCGGGATTGCAAGATAACCAAACAAAACTTTTAGTGGATTTCTACTTATTTTATTAAATATCATCTCCACCAAACAGGACAAGCTTGCATCTGTTATAGTTTTGGAGAAAAATGTGTTCATTTCATGTATGCGCGAAATGCCTTAAAAATGGCTTTAAAATGGATTTGGAGCATGGAGACGATTATCTCGGGATTGCAAGATAACCAAACAAAACTTTTAGTGGATTTCTACTTATTTTATTAAATATCATCTCCACCAAACAGGACAAGCTTGCATGTGTTATAGTTTTGGAGAAAAATGTGTTCATTTCATGTATGCGCAAAATGCCTTTGAAATGGCTTTAAAATGGATTTGGAGCATGGAGACGATTATCTCAGGATGGCAATATAAACAAACGAAACTTTTAGTAGATTTCTACTTATTTTATTAAATATTATCTCCACCAAACAGGACAAGCTTGCATCTGTTATAGTTTTGGAGAAAAATGTGTTCATTTCATGTATGCGCGAAATGCCTTAAAAATGGCTTTAAAATGGATTTGGAGCATGGAGACGATTATCTCGGGATTGCAAGATAACCAAACAAAACTTTTAGTGGATTTCTACTTATTTTATTAAATATCATCTCCACCAAACAGGACAAGCTTGCATCTGTTATAGTTTTGGAGAAAAATGTGTTCATTTCATGTATGCGCGAAATGCCTTAAAAATGGCTTTAAAATGGATTTGGAGCATGGAGACGATTATCTCGGGATTGCAAGATAACCAAACAAAACTTTTAGTGGATTTCTACTTATTTTATTAAATATCATCTCCACCAAACAGGACAAGCTTGCATCTGTTATAGTTTTGGAGAAAAATGTGTTCATTTCATGTATGCGCGAAATGCCTTAAAAATGGCTTTAAAATGGATTTGGAGCATGGAGACGATTATCTCGGGATTGCAAGATAACCAAACAAAACTTTTAGTGGATTTCTACTTATTTTATTAAATATCATCTCCACCAAACAGGACAAGCTTGCATCTGTTATAGTTTTGGAGAAAAATGTGTTCATTTCATGTATGCGCGAAATGCCTTAAAAATGGCTTTAAAATGGATTTGGAGCATGGAGACGATTATCTCGGGATTGCAAGATAACCAAACAAAACTTTTAGTGGATTTCTACTTATTTTATTAAATATCATCTCCACCAAACAGGACAAGCTTGCATCTGTTATAGTTTTGGAGAAAAATGTGTTCATTTCATGTATGCGCGAAATGCCTTAAAAATGGCTTTAAAATGGATTTGGAGCATGGAGACGATTATCTCGGGATTGCAAGATAACCAAACAAAACTTTTAGTGGATTTCTACTTATTTTATTAAATATCATCTCCACCAAACAGGACAAGCTTGCATCTGTTATAGTTTTGGAGAAAAATGTGTTCATTTCATGTATGCGCGAAATGCCTTAAAAATGGCTTTAAAATGGATTTGGAGCATGGAGACGATTATCTCGGGATTGCAAGATAACCAAACAAAACTTTTAGTGGATTTCTACTTATTTTATTAAATATCATCTCCACCAAACAGGACAAGCTTGCATCTGTTATAGTTTTGGAGAAAAATGTGTTCATTTCATGTATGCGCGAAATGCCTTAAAAATGGCTTTAAAATGGATTTGGAGCATGGAGACGATTATCTCGGGATTGCAAGGTAACCAAACAAAACTTTTAGTGGATTTCTACTTATTTTATTAAATATCATCTCCACCAAACAGGACAAGCTTGCATCTGTTATAGTTTTGGAGAAAAATGTGTTCATTTCATGTATGCGCGAAGTGCCTTAAAAATGGCTTTAAAATGGATTTGGAGCATGGAGACGATTATCTCGGGATTGCAAGATAACCAAACAAAACTTTTAGTGGATTTCTACTTATTTTATTAAATATCATCTCCACCAAACAGGACAAGCTTGCATCTGTTATAGTTTTGGAGAAAAATGTGTTCATTTCATGTATGCGCGAAATGCCTTAAAAATGGCTTTAAAATGGATTTGGAGCATGGAGACGATTATCTCGGGATTGCAAGATAACCAAACAAAACTTTTAGTGGATTTCTACTTATTTTATTAAATATCATCTCCACCAAACAGGACAAGCTTGCATCTGTTATAGTTTTGGAGAAAAATGTGCTCATTTCATGTATGCGCGAAATGCCTTAAAAATGGCTTTAAAATGGATTTGGAGCATGGAGACGATTATCTCGGGATTGCAAGATAACCAAACAAAACTTTTAGTGGATTTCTACTTATTTTATTAAATATCATCTCCACCAAACAGGACAAGCTTGCATCTGTTATAGTTTTGGAGAAAAATGTGTTCATTTCATTTGAGCGCGAAATGCCTTAAAAATGGCTTTAAAATGGATTTGGAGCATGGAGACGATTATCTCGGGATTGCAAGATAACCAAACAAAACTTTTAGTGGATTTCTACTTATTTTATTAAATATCATCTCCACCAAACAGGACAAGCTTGCATCTGTTATAGTTTTGGAGAAAAATGTGTTCATTTCATGTATGCGCGAAATGCCTTAAAAATGGCTTTAAAATGGATTTGGAGCATGGAGACGATTATCTCGGGATTGCAAGGTAACCAAACAAAACTTTTAGTGGATTTCTACTTATTTTATTAAATATCATCTCCACCAAACAGGACAAGCTTGCATCTGTTATAGTTTTGGAGAAAAATGTGTTCATTTCATGTATGCGCGAAGTGCCTTAAAAATGGCTTTAAAATGGATTTGGAGCATGGAGACGATTATCTCGGGATTGCAAGATAACCAAACAAAACTTTTAGTGGATTTCTACTTATTTTATTAAATATCATCTCCACCAAACAGGACAAGCTTGCATCTGTTATAGTTTTGGAGAAAAATGTGTTCATTTCATGTATGCGCGAAATGCCTTAAAAATGGCTTTAAAATGGATTTGGAGCATGGAGACGATTATCTCGGGATTGCAAGATAACCAAACAAAACTTTTAGTGGATTTCTACTTATTTTATTAAATATCATCTCCACCAAACAGGACAAGCTTGCATCTGTTATAGTTTTGGAGAAAAATGTGTTCATTTCATGTATGCGCGAAATGCCTTAAAAATGGCTTTAAAATGGATTTGGAGCATGGAGACGATTATCTCGGGATTGCAAGATAACCAAACAAAACTTTTAGTGGATTTCTACTTATTTTATTAAATATCATCTCCACCAAACAGGACAAGCTTGCATCTGTTATAGTTTTGGAGAAAAATGTGTTCATTTCATTTATGCGCGAAATGCCTTAAAAATGGCTTTAAAATGGATTTGGAGCATGGAGACGATTATCTCGGGATTGCAAGATAACCAAACAAAACTTTTAGTGGATTTCTACTTATTTTATTAAATATCATCTCCACCAAACAGGACAAGCTTGCATCTGTTATAGTTTTGGAGAAAAATGTGTTCATTTCATTTATGCGCGAAATGCCTTAGAAATGGCTTTAAAATGGATTTGGAGCATGGAGACGATTATCTCGGGATTGCAAGATAACCAAACAAAACTTTTAGTGGATTTCTACTTATTTTATTAAATATCATCTCCACCAAACAGGACAAGCTTGCATCTGTTATAGTTTTGGAGAAAAATGTGTTCATTTCATGTATGCGCGAAATGCCTTAAAAATGGCTTTAAAATGGATTTGGAGCATGGAGACGATTATCTCGGGATTGCAAGATAACCAAACAAAACTTTTAGTGGATTTCTACTTATTTTATTAAATATCATCTCCACCAAACAGGACAAGCTTGCATATGTTATAGTTTTGGAGAAAAATGTGTTCATTTAATTTATGCGCGAAATGCCTTAGAAATGGCTTTAAAATGGATTTGGAGCATGGAGACGATTATCTCGGGATTGCAAGATAACCAAACAAAACTTTTAGTGGATTTCTACTTATTTTATTAAATATCATCTCCACCAAACAGGACAAGCTTGCATATGTTATAGTTTTGGAGAAAAATGTGTTCATTTAATTTATGCGCGAAATGCCTTAGAAATGGCTTTAAAATGGATTTGGAGCATGGAGACGATTATCTCGGGATTGCAAGATAACCAAACAAAACTTTTAGTGGATTTCTACTTATTTTATTAAATATCATCTCCACCAAACAGGACAAGCTTGCATCTGTTATAGTTTTGGAGAAAAATGTGTTCATTTCATGTATGCGCGAAATGCCTTAAAAATGGCTTTAAAATGGATTTGGAGCATGGAGACGATTATCTCGGGATTGCAAGATAACCAAACAAAACTTTTAGTGGATTTCTACTTATTTTATTAAATATCATCTCCACCAAACAGGACAAGCTTGCATCTGTTATAGTTTTGGAGAAAAATGTGTTCATTTCATGTATGCGCGAAATGCCTTAAAAATGGCTTTAAAATGGATTTGGAGCATGGAGACGATTATCTCGGGATTGCAAGATAATCAAACAAAACTTTTAGTGGATTTCTACTTATTTAATTAAATATCATCTCCACCAAACAGGACAAGCTTGCATCTGTTATAGTTTTGGAGAAAAATGTGTTCATTTCATTTATGCGCGAAATGCCTTAGAAATGGCTTTAAAATGGATTTGGAGCATGGAGACGATTATCTCGGGATTGCAAGATAACCAAACAAAACTTTTAGTGGATTTCTACTTATTTTATTAAATATCATCTCCACCAAACAGGACAAGCTTGCATCTGTTATAGTTTTGGAGAAAAATGTGTTCATTTCATGTATGCGCGAAATGCCTTAAAAATGGCTTTAAAATGGATTTGGAGCATGGAGACGATTATCTCGGGATTGCAAGATAACCAAACAAAACTTTTAGTGGATTTCTACTTATTTTATTAAATATCATCTCCACCAAACAGGACAAGCTTGCATCTGTTATAGTTTTGGAGAAAAATGTGTTCATTTCATGTATGCGCGAAATGCCTTAAAAATGGCTTTAAAATGGATTTGGAGCATGGAGACGATTATCTCGGGATTGCAAGATAACCAAACAAAACTTTTAGTGGATTTCTACTTATTTTATTAAATATCATCTCCACCAAACAGGACAAGCTTGCATCTGTTATAGTTTTGGAGAAAAATGTGTTCATTTCATGTATGCGCGAAATGCCTTAAAAATGGCTTTAAAATGGATTTGGAGCATGGAGACGATTATCTCGGGATTGCAAGATAACCAAACAAAACTTTTAGTGGATTTCTACTTATTTTATTAAATATCATCTCCACCAAACAGGACAAGCTTGCATCTGTTATAGTTTTGGAGAAAAATGTGTTCATTTCATTTATGCGCGAAATGCCTTAGAAATGGCTTTAAAATGGATTTGGAGCATGGAGACGATTATCTCGGGATTGCAAGATAACCAAACAAAACTTTTAGTGGATTTCTACTTATTTTATTAAATATCATCTCCACCAAACAGGACAAGCTTGCATCTGTTATAGTTTTGGAGAAAAATGTGTTCATTTCATTTATGCGCGAAATGCCTTAGAAATGGCTTTAAAATGGATTTGGAGCATGGAGACGATTATCTCGGGATTGCAAGATAACCAAACAAAACTTTTAGTGGATTTCTACTTATTTTATTAAATATCATCTCCACCAAACAGGACAAGCTTGCATCTGTTATAGTTTTGGAGAAAAATGTGTTCATTTCATGTATGCGCGAAATGCCTTAAAAATGGCTTTAAAATGGATTTGGAGCATGGAGACGATTATCTCGGGATTGCAAGATAACCAAACAAAACTTTTAGTGGATTTCTACTTATTTTATTAAATATCATCTCCACCAAACAGGACAAGCTTGCATCTGTTATAGTTTTGGAGAAAAATGTGTTCATTTCATGTATGCGCGAAATGCCTTAAAAATGGCTTTAAAATGGATTTGGAGCATGGAGACGATTATCTCGGGATTGCAAGATAACCAAACAAAACTTTTAGTGGATTTCTACTTATTTTATTAAATATCATCTCCACCAAACAGGACAAGCTTGCATCTGTTATAGTTTTGGAGAAAAATGTGTTCATTTCATGTATGCGCGAAATGCCTTAAAAATGGCTTTAAAATGGATTTGGAGCATGGAGACGATTATCTCGGGATTGCAAGATAACCAAACAAAACTTTTAGTGGATTTCTACTTATTTTATTAAATATCATCTCCACCAAACAGGACAAGCTTGCATCTGTTATAGTTTTGGAGAAAAATGTGTTCATTTCATGTATGCGCGAAATGCCTTAAAAATGGCTTTAAAATGGATTTGGAGCATGGAGACGATTATCTCGGGATTGCAAGATAACCAAACAAAACTTTTAGTGGATTTCTACTTATTTTATTAAATATCATCTCCACCAAACAGGACAAGCTTGCATCTGTTATAGTTTTGGAGAAAAATGTGTTCATTTCATGTATGCGCGAAATGCCTTAAAAATGGCTTTAAAATGGATTTGGAGCATGGAGACGATTATCTCGGGATTGCAAGATAACCAAACAAAACTTTTAGTGGATTTCTACTTATTTTATTAAATATCATCTCCACCAAACAGGACAAGCTTGCATCTGTTATAGTTTTGGAGAAAAATGTGTTCATTTCATGTATGCGCGAAATGCCTTAAAAATGGCTTTAAAATGGATTTGGAGCATGGAGACGATTATCTCGGGATTGCAAGATAACCAAACAAAACTTTTAGTGGATTTCTACTTATTTTATTAAATATCATCTCCACCAAACAGGACAAGCTTGCATCTGTTATAGTTTTGGAGAAAAATGTGTTCATTTCATGTATGCGCGAAATGCCTTAAAAATGGCTTTAAAATGGATTTGGAGCATGGAGACGATTATCTCGGGATTGCAAGATAACCAAACAAAACTTTTAGTGGATTTCTACTTATTTTATTAAATATCATCTCCACCAAACAGGACAAGCTTGCATCTGTTATAGTTTTGGAGAAAAATGTGTTCATTTCATGTATGCGCGAAATGCCTTAAAAATGGCTTTAAAATGGATTTGGAGCATGGAGACGATTATCTCGGGATTGCAAGATAACCAAACAAAACTTTTAGTGGATTTCTACTTATTTTATTAAATATCATCTCCACCAAACAGGACAAGCTTGCATCTGTTATAGTTTTGGAGAAAAATGTGTTCATTTCATGTATGCGCGAAGTGCCTTAAAAATGGCTTTAAAATGGATTTGGAGCATGGAGACGATTATCTCGGGATTGCAAGATAACCAAACAAAACTTTTAGTGGATTTCTACTTATTTTATTAAATATCATCTCCACCAAACAGGACAAGCTTGCATCTGTTATAGTTTTGGAGAAAAATGTGTTCATTTCATGTATGCGCGAAATGCCTTAAAAATGGCTTTAAAATGGATTTTGAGCATGGAGACGATTATCTCGGGATTGCAAGATAACCAAACAAAACTTTTAGTGGATTTCTACTTATTTTATTAAATATCATCTCCACCAAACAGGACAAGCTTGCATCTGTTATAGTTTTGGAGAAAAATGTGTTCATTTCATGTATGCGCGAAATGCCTTAAAAATGGCTTTAAAATGGATTTGGAGCATGGAGACGATTATCTCGGGATTGCAAGATAACCAAACAAAACTTTTAGTGGATTTCTACTTATTTTATTAAATATCATCTCCACCAAACAGGACAAGCTTGCATCTGTTATAGTTTTGGAGAAAAATGTGTTCATTTCATTTATGCGCGAAATGCCTTAAAAATGGCTTTAAAATGGATTTGGAGCATGGAGACGATTATCTCGAGATTGCAAGATAACCAAACAAAACTTTTAGTGGATTTCTACTTATTTTATTAAATATCATCTCCACCAAACAGGACAAGCTTGCATCTGTTATAGTTTTGGAGAAAAATGTGTTCATTTCATTTATGCGCGAAATGCCTTAGAAATGGCTTTAAAATGGATTTGGAGCATGGAGACGATTATCTCGGGATTGCAAGATAACCAAACAAAACTTTTAGTGGATTTCTACTTATTTTATTAAATATCATCTCCACCAAACAGGACAGGCTTGCATCTGTTATAGTTTTGGAGAAAAATGTGTTCATTTCATGTATGCGCGAAATGCCTTAAAAATGGCTTTAAAATGGATTTGGAGCATGGAGACGATTATCTCGGGATTGCAAGATAACCAAACAAAACTTTTAGTGGATTTCTACTTATTTTATTAAATATCATCTCCACCAAACAGGACAAGCTTGCATATGTTATAGTTTTGGAGAAAAATGTGTTCATTTAATTTATGCGCGAAATGCCTTAGAAATGGCTTTAAAATGGATTTGGAGCATGGAGACGATTATCTCGGGATTGCAAGATAACCAAACAAAACTTTTAGTGGATTTCTACTTATTTTATTAAATATCATCTCCACCAAACAGGACAAGCTTGCATATGTTATAGTTTTGGAGAAAAATGTGTTCATTTAATTTGTGCGCGAAATGCCTTAGAAATGGCTTTAAAATGGATTTGGAGCATGGAGACGATTATCTCGGGATTGCAAGATAACCAAACAAAACTTTTAGTGGATTTCTACTTATTTTATTAAATATCATCTCCACCAAACAGGACAAGCTTGCATCTGTTATAGTTTTGGAGAAAAATGTGTTCATTTCATGTATGCGCGAAATGCCTTAAAAATGGCTTTAAAATGGATTTGGAGCATGGAGACGATTATCTCGGGATTGCAAGATAACCAAACAAAACTTTTAGTGGATTTCTACTTATTTTATTAAATATCATCTCCACCAAACAGGACAAGCTTGCATCTGTTATAGTTTTGGAGAAAAATGTGTTCATTTCATGTATGCGCGAAATGCCTTAAAAATGGCTTTAAAATGGATTTGGAGCATGGAGACGATTATCTCGGGATTGCAAGATAACCAAACAAAACATTTAGTGGATTTCTACTTATTTAATTAAATATCATCTCCACCAAACAGGACAAGCTTGCATCTGTTATAGTTTTGGAGAAAAATGTGTTCATTTCATTTATGCGCGAAATGCCTTAGAAATGGCTTTAAAATGGATTTGGAGCATGGAGACGATTATCTCAGGATTGCAAGATAACCAAACAAAACTTTTAGTGGATTTCTACTTATTTTATTAAATATCATCTCCACCAAACAGGACAAGCTTGCATCTGTTATAGTTTTGGAGAAAAATGTGTTCATTTCATGTATGCGCGAAATGCCTTAAAAATGGCTTTAAAATGGATTTGGAGCATGGAGACGATTATCTCGGGATTGCAAGATAACCAAACAAAACTTTTAGTGGATTTCTACTTATTTTATTAAATATCATCTCCACCAAACAGGACAAGCTTGCATCTGTTATAGTTTTGGAGAAAAATGTGTTCATTTCATGTATGCGCGAAATGCCTTAAAAATGGCTTTAAAATGGATTTGGAGCATGGAGACGATTATCTCGGGATTGCAAGATAACCAAACAAAACTTTTAGTGGATTTCTACTTATTTTATTAAATATCATCTCCACCAAACAGGACAAGCTTGCATCTGTTATAGTTTTGGAGAAAAATGTGTTCATTTCATGTATGCGCGAAATGCCTTAAAAATGGCTTTAAAATGGATTTGGAGCATGGAGACGATTATCTCGGGATTGCAAGATAACCAAACAAAACTTTTAGTGGATTTCTACTTATTTTATTAAATATCATCTCCACCAAACAGGACAAGCTTGCATCTGTTATAGTTTTGGAGAAAAATGTGTTCATTTCATGTATGCGCGAAATGCCTTAAAAATGGCTTTAAAATGGATTTGGAGCATGGAGACGATTATCTCGGGATTGCAAGATAACCAAACAAAACTTTTAGTGGATTTCTACTTATTTTATTAAATATCATCTCCACCAAACAGGACAAGCTTGCATCTGTTATAGTTTTGGAGAAAAATGTGTTCATTTCATGTATGCGCGAAATGCCTTAAAAATGGCTTTAAAATGGATTTGGAGCATGGAGACGATTATCTCGGGATTGCAAGATAACCAAACAAAACTTTTAGTGGATTTCTACTTATTTTATTAAATATCATCTCCACCAAACAGGACAAGCTTGCATCTGTTATAGTTTTGGAGAAAAATGTGTTCATTTCATGTATGCGCGAAATGCCTTAAAAATGGCTTTAAAATGGATTTGGAGCATGGAGACGATTATCTCGGGATTGCAAGATAACCAAACAAAACTTTTAGTGGATTTCTACTTATTTTATTAAATATCATCTCCACCAAACAGGACAAGCTTGCATCTGTTATAGTTTTGGAGAAAAATGTGTTCATTTCATGTATGCGCGAAATGCCTTAAAAATGGCTTTAAAATGGATTTGGAGCATGGAGACGATTATCTCGGGATTGCAAGATAACCAAACAAAACTTTTAGTGGATTTCTACTTATTTTATTAAATATCATCTCCACCAAACAGGACAAGCTTGCATCTGTTATAGTTTTGGAGAAAAATGTGTTCATTTCATGTATGCGCGAAATGCCTTAAAAATGGCTTTAAAATGGATTTGGAGCATGGAGACGATTATCTCGGGATTGCAAGATAACCAAACAAAACTTTTAGTGGATTTCTACTTATTTTATTAAATATCATCTCCACCAAACAGGACAAGCTTGCATCTGTTATAGTTTTGGAGAAAAATGTGTTCATTTCATGTATGCGCGAAGTGCCTTAAAAATGGCTTTAAAATGGATTTGGAGCATGGAGACGATTATCTCGGGATTGCAAGATAACCAAACAAAACTTTTAGTGGATTTCTACTTATTTTATTAAATATCATCTCCACCAAACAGGACAAGCTTGCATCTGTTATAGTTTTGGAGAAAAATGTGTTCATTTCATGTATGCGCGAAATGCCTTAAAAATGGCTTTAAAATGGATTTTGAGCATGGAGACGATTATCTCGGGATTGCAAGATAACCAAACAAAACTTTTAGTGGATTTCTACTTATTTTATTAAATATCATCTCCACCAAACAGGACAAGCTTGCATCTGTTATAGTTTTGGAGAAAAATGTGTTCATTTCATGTATGCGCGAAATGCCTTAAAAATGGCTTTAAAATGGATTTGGAGCATGGAGACGATTATCTCGGGATTGCAAGATAACCAAACAAAACTTTTAGTGGATTTCTACTTATTTTATTAAATATCATCTCCACCAAACAGGACAAGCTTGCATCTGTTATAGTTTTGGAGAAAAATGTGTTCATTTCATTTATGCGCGAAATGCCTTAAAAATGGCTTTAAAATGGATTTGGAGCATGGAGACGATTATCTCGGGATTGCAAGATAACCAAACAAAACTTTTAGTGGATTTCTACTTATTTTATTAAATATCATCTCCACCAAACAGGACAAGCTTGCATCTGTTATAGTTTTGGAGAAAAATGTGTTCATTTCATTTATGCGCGAAATGCCTTAGAAATGGCTTTAAAATGGATTTGGAGCATGGAGACGATTATCTCGGGATTGCAAGATAACCAAACAAAACTTTTAGTGGATTTCTACTTATTTTATTAAATATCATCTCCACCAAACAGGACAGGCTTGCATCTGTTATAGTTTTGGAGAAAAATGTGTTCATTTCATGTATGCGCGAAATGCCTTAAAAATGGCTTTAAAATGGATTTGGAGCATGGAGACGATTATCTCGGGATTGCAAGATAACCAAACAAAACTTTTAGTGGATTTCTACTTATTTTATTAAATATCATCTCCACCAAACAGGACAAGCTTGCATATGTTATAGTTTTGGAGAAAAATGTGTTCATTTAATTTATGCGCGAAATGCCTTAGAAATGGCTTTAAAATGGATTTGGAGCATGGAGACGATTATCTCGGGATTGCAAGATAACCAAACAAAACTTTTAGTGGATTTCTACTTATTTTATTAAATATCATCTCCACCAAACAGGACAAGCTTGCATATGTTATAGTTTTGGAGAAAAATGTGTTCATTTAATTTGTGCGCGAAATGCCTTAGAAATGGCTTTAAAATGGATTTGGAGCATGGAGACGATTATCTCGGGATTGCAAGATAACCAAACAAAACTTTTAGTGGATTTCTACTTATTTTATTAAATATCATCTCCACCAAACAGGACAAGCTTGCATCTGTTATAGTTTTGGAGAAAAATGTGTTCATTTCATGTATGCGCGAAATGCCTTAAAAATGGCTTTAAAATGGATTTGGAGCATGGAGACGATTATCTCGGGATTGCAAGATAACCAAACAAAACTTTTAGTGGATTTCTACTTATTTTATTAAATATCATCTCCACCAAACAGGACAAGCTTGCATCTGTTATAGTTTTGGAGAAAAATGTGTTCATTTCATGTATGCGCGAAATGCCTTAAAAATGGCTTTAAAATGGATTTGGAGCATGGAGACGATTATCTCGGGATTGCAAGATAACCAAACAAAACTTTTAGTGGATTTCTACTTATTTAATTAAATATCATCTCCACCAAACAGGACAAGCTTGCATCTGTTATAGTTTTGGAGAAAAATGTGTTCATTTCATTTATGCGCGAAATGCCTTAGAAATGGCTTTAAAATGGATTTGGAGCATGGAGACGATTATCTCGGGATTGCAAGATAACCAAACAAAACTTTTAGTGGATTTCTACTTATTTTATTAAATATCATCTCCACCAAACAGGACAAGCTTGCATCTGTTATAGTTTTGGAGAAAAATGTGTTCATTTCATGTATGCGCGAAATGCCTTAAAATGGCTTTAAAATGGATTTGGAGCATGGAGACGATTATCTCGGGATTGCAAGATAACCAAACAAAACTTTTAGTGGATTTCTACTTATTTTATTAAATATCATCTCCACCAAACAGGACAAGCTTGCATCTGTTATAGTTTTGGAGAAAAATGTGTTCATTTCATGTATGCGCGAAATGCCTTAAAAATGGCTTTAAAATGGATTTGGAGCATGGAGACGATTATCTCGGGATTGCAAGATAACCAAACAAAACTTTTAGTGGATTTCTACTTATTTTATTAAATATCATCTCCACCAAACAGGACAAGCTTGCATCTGTTATAGTTTTGGAGAAAAATGTGTTCATTTCATGTATGCGCGAAATGCCTTAAAAATGGCTTTAAAATGGATTTGGAGCATGGAGACGATTATCTCGGGATTGCAAGATAACCAAACAAAACTTTTAGTGGATTTCTACTTATTTTATTAAATATCATCTCCACGAAACAGGACAAGCTTGCATCTGTTATAGTTTTGGAGAAAAATGTGTTCATTTCATGTATGCGCGAAATGCCTTAAAAATGGCTTTAAAATGGATTTGGAGCATGGAGACGATTATCTCGGGATTGCAAGATAACCAAACAAAACTTTTAGTGGATTTCTACTTATTTTATTAAATATCATCTCCACCAAACAGGACAAGCTTGCATCTGTTATAGTTTTGGAGAAAAATGTGTTCATTTCATGTATGCGCGAAATGCCTTAAAAATGGCTTTAAAATGGATTTGGAGCATGGAGACGATTATCTCGGGATTGCAAGATAACCAAACAAAACTTTTAGTGGATTTCTACTTATTTTATTAAATATCATCTCCACCAAACAGGACAAGCTTGCATCTGTTATAGTTTTGGAGAAAAATGTGTTAATTTCATGTATGCGCGAAATGCCTTAAAAATGGCTTTAAAATGGATTTGGAGCATGGAGACGATTATCTCGGGATTGCAAGATAACCAAACAAAACTTTTAGTGGATTTCTACTTATTTTATTAAATATCATCTCCACCAAACAGGACAAGCTTGCATCTGTTATAGTTTTGGAGAAAAATGTGTTCATTTCATGTATGCGCGAAATGCCTTAAAAATGGCTTTAAAATGGATTTGGAGCATGGAGACGATTATCTCGGGATTGCAAGATAACCAAACAAAACTTTTAGTGGATTTCTACTTATTTTATTAAATATCATCTCCACCAAACAGGACAAGCTTGCATCTGTTATAGTTTTGGAGAAAAATGTGTTCATTTCATGTATGCGCGAAATGCCTTAAAAATGGCTTTAAAATGGATTTGGAGCATGGAGACGATTATCTCGGGATTGCAAGATAACCAAACAAAACTTTTAGTGGATTTCTACTTATTTTATTAAATATCATCTCCACCAAACAGGACAAGCTTGCATATGTTATAGTTTTGGAGAAAAATGTGTTCATTTAATTTATGCGCGAAATGCCTAAAAAAATGGCTTTAAAATGGATTTGGAGCATGGAGACGATTATCTCGGGATTGCAAGATAACCAAACAAAACTTTTAGTGGATTTCTACTTATTTTATTAAATATTATCTCCACCAAACAGGACAAGCTTGCATATGTTATAGTTTTGGAGAAAAATGTGTTCATTTAATTTGTGCGCGAAATGCCTTAGAAATGGCTTTAAAATGGATTTGGAGCATGGAGACGATTATCTCGGGATTGCAAGATAACCAAACAAAACTTTTAGTGGATTTCTACTTATTTTATTAAATATCATCTCCACCAAACAGGACAAGCTTGCATCTGTTATAGTTTTGGAGAAAAATGTGTTCATTTCATGTATGCGCGAAATGCCTTAAAAATGGCTTTAAAATGGATTTGGAGCATGGAGACGATTATCTCGGGATTGCAAGATAACCAAACAAAACTTTTAGTGGATTTCTACTTATTTTATTAAATATCATCTCCACCAAACAGGACAAGCTTGCATCTGTTATAGTTTTGGAGAAAAATGTGTTCATTTCATGTATGCGCGAAATGCCTTAAAAATGGCTTTAAAATGGATTTGGAGCATGGAGACGATTATCTCGGGATTGCAAGATAACCAAACAAAACTTTTAGTGGATTTCTACTTATTTAATTAAATATCATCTCCACCAAACAGGACAAGCTTGCATCTGTTATAGTTTTGGAGAAAAATGTGTTCATTTCATTTATGCGCGAAATGCCTTAGAAATGGCTTTAAAATGGATTTGGAGCATGGAGACGATTATCTCGGGATTGCAAGATAACCAAACAAAACTTTTAGTGGATTTCTACTTATTTTATTAAATATCATCTCCACCAAACAGGACAAGCTTGCATCTGTTATAGTTTTGGAGAAAAATGTGTTCATTTCATGTATGCGCGAAATGCCTTAAAAATGGCTTTAAAATGGATTTGGAGCATGGAGACGATTATCTCGGGATTGCAAGATAACCAAACAAAACTTTTAGTGGATTTCTACTTATTTAATTAAATATCATCTCCACCAAACAGGACAAGCTTAAATCTGTTATAGTTTTGGAGAAAAATGTGTTCATTTCATTTATGCGCGAAATGCCTTAGAAATGGCTTTAAAATGGATTTGGAGCATGGAGACGATTATCTCGGGATTGCAAGATAACCAAACAAAACTTTTAGTGGATTTCTACTTATTTTATTAAATATCATCTCCACCAAACAGGACAAGCTTGCATCTGTTATAGTTTTGGAGAAAAATGTGTTCATTTCATGTATGCGCGAAATGCCTTAGAAATGGCTTTAAAATGGATTTGGAGCATGGAGACGATTATCTCGGGATTGCAAGATAACCAAACAAAACTTTTAGTGGATTTCTACTTATTTTATTAAATATCATCTCCACCAAACAGGACAAGCTTGCATCTGTTATAGTTTTGGAGAAAAATGTGTTCATTTCATGTATGCGCGAAATGCCTTAAAAATGGCTTTAAAATGGATTTGGAGCATGGAGACGATTATCTCGGGATTGCAAGATAACCAAACAAAACTTTTAGTGGATTTCTACTTATTTTATTAAATATCATCTCCACCAAACAGGACAAGCTTGCATCTGTTATAGTTTTGGAGAAAAATGTGTTCATTTCATGTATGCGCGAAATGCCTTAAAAATGGCTTTAAAATGGATTTGGAGCATGGAGACGATTATCTCGGGATTGCAAGATAACCAAACAAAACTTTTAGTGGATTTCTACTTATTTTATTAAATATCATCTCCACCAAACAGGACAAGCTTGCATCTGTTATAGTTTTGGAGAAAAATGTGTTCATTTCATGTATGCGCGAAATGCCTTAAAAATGGCTTTAAAATGGATTTGGAGCATGGAGACGATTATCTCGGGATTGCAAGATAACCAAACAAAACTTTTAGTGGATTTCTACTTATTTTATTAAATATCATCTCCACCAAACAGGACAAGCTTGCATCTGTTATAGTTTTGGAGAAAAATGTGTTCATTTCATGTATGCGCGAAATGCCTTAAAAATGGCTTTAAAATGGATTTGGAGCATGGAGACGATTATCTCGGGATTGCAAGATAACCAAACAAAACTTTTAGTGGATTTCTACTTATTTTATTAAATATCATCTCCACCAAACAGGACAAGCTTGCATCTGTTATAGTTTTGGAGAAAAATGTGTTCATTTCATGTATGCGCGAAATGCCTTAAAAATGGCTTTAAAATGGATTTGGAGCATGGAGACGATTATCTCGGGATTGCAAGATAACCAAACAAAACTTTTAGTGGATTTCTACTTATTTTATTAAATATCATCTCCACCAAACAGGACAAGCTTGCATCTGTTATAGTTTTGGAGAAAAATGTGTTCATTTCATGTATGCGCGAAATGCCTTAAAAATGGCTTTAAAATGGATTTGGAGCATGGAGACGATTATCTCGGGATTGCAAGATAACCAAACAAAACTTTTAGTGGATTTCTACTTATTTTATTAAATATCATCTCCACCAAACAGGACAAGCTTGCATCTGTTATAGTTTTGGAGAAAAATGTGTTCATTTCATGTATGCGCGAAATGCCTTAAAAATGGCTTTAAAATGGATTTGGAGCATGGAGACGATTATCTCGGGATTGCAAGATAACCAAACAAAACTTTTAGTGGATTTCTACTTATTTAATTAAATATCATCTCCACCAAACAGGACAAGCTTGCATCTGTTATAGTTTTGGAGAAAAATGTGTTCATTTCATTTATGCGCGAAATGCCTTAGAAATGGCTTTAAAATGGATTTGGAGCATGGAGACGATTATCTCGGGATTGCAAGATAACCAAACAAAACTTTTAGTGGATTTCTACTTATTTTATTAAATATCATCTCCACCAAACAGGACAAGCTTGCATCTGTTATAGTTTTGGAGAAAAATGTGTTCATTTCATGTATGCGCGAAATGCCTTAAAAATGGCTTTAAAATGGATTTGGAGCATGGAGACGATTATCTCGGGATTGCAAGATAACCAAACAAAACTTTTAGTGGATTTCTACTTATTTAATTAAATATCATCTCCACCAAACAGGACAAGCTTGCATCTGTTATAGTTTTGGAGAAAAATGTGTTCATTTCATGTATGCGCGAAATGCCTTAAAATGGCTTTAAAAATGGATTTGGAGCATGGAGACGATTATCTCGGGATTGCAAGATAACCAAACAAAACTTTTAGTGGATTCTACTTATTTATTAAATATCATCTCCACCAAACAGGACAAGCTTGCATCTGTTATAGTTTTGGAGAAAAATGTGTTCATTTCATTTATGCGCGAAATGCCTTAGAAATGGCTTTAAAATGGATTTGGAGCATGGAGACGATTATCTCGGGATTGCAAGATAACCAAACAAAACTTTTAGTGGATTTCTACTTATTTAATTAAATATCATCTCCACCAACAGGACAAGCTTGCATCTGTTATAGTTTTGGAGAAAAATGTGTTCATTTCATTTATGCGCGAAATGCCTTAGAAATGGCTTTAAAATGGATTTGGAGCATGGAGACGATTATCTCGGGATTGCAAGATAACCAAACAAAACTTTTAGTGGATTTCTACTTATTTTATTAAATATCATCTCCACCAAACAGGACAAGCTTGCATCTGTTATAGTTTTGGAGAAAAATGTGTTCATTTCATGTATGCGCGAAATGCCTTAGAAATGGCTTTAAAATGGATTTGGAGCATGGAGACGATTATCTCGGGATTGCAAGATAACCAAACAAAACTTTTAGTGGATTTCTACTTATTTTATTAAATATCATCTCCACCAAACAGGACAAGCTTGCATCTGTTATAGTTTTGGAGAAAAATGTGTTCATTTCATGTATGCGCGAAATGCCTTAAAAATGGCTTTAAAATGGATTTGGAGCATGGAGACGATTATCTCGGGATTGCAAGATAATAAACAAAACTTTTAGTGGATTTCTACTTATTTTATTAAATATCATCTCCACCAAACAGGACAAGCTTGCATTCTGTTATAGTTTTGGAGAAAAATGTGTTCATTTCATGTATGCGCGAAATGCCTTAAAAATGGCTTTAAAATGGATTTGGAGCATGGAGACGATTATCTCGGGATTGCAAGATAACAAACAAAACTTTTAGTGGATTTCTACTTATTTTATTAAATATCATCTCCACCAAACAGGACAAGCTTGCATCTGTTATAGTTTTTGGAGAAAAATGTGTTCATTTCATGTATGCGCGAAATGCCTTAAAAATGGCTTTAAAATGGATTTGGAGCATGGAGACGATTATCTCGGGATTGCAAGATAACCAAACAAAACTTTAGTGGATTTCTACTTATTTAATTAAATATCATCTCCACCAAACAGGACAAGCTTGCATCTGTTATAGTTTTGGAGAAAAATGTGTTCATTTCATTTATGCGCGAAATGCCTTAGAAATGGCTTTAAAATGGATTTGGAGCATGGAGACGATTATCTCGGGATTGCAAGATAACCAAACAAAACTTTAGTGGATTTCTACTTATTTAATTAAATATCATCTCCACCAAACAGGACAAGCTTGCATCTGTTATAGTTTTGGAGAAAAATGTGTTCATTTCATTTATGCGCGAAATGCCTTAGAAATGGCTTTAAAATGGATTTGGAGCATGGAGACGATTATCTCGGGATTGCAAGATAACCAAACAAAACTTTAGTGGATTTCTACTTATTTATTAAATATCATCTCCACCAAACAGGACAAGCTTGCATCTGTTATAGTTTTGGAGAAAAATGTGTTCATTTCATGTATGCGCGAAATGCCTTAGAAATGGCTTAAAAATGGATTTGGAGCATGGAGACGATTATCTCGGGATTGCAAGATAACCAAACAAAACTTTTAGTGGATTTCTACTTATTTATTAAATATCATCTCCACCAAACAGGACAAGCTTGCATCTGTTATAGTTTTGGAGAAAAATGTGTTCATTTCATGTATGCGCGAAATGCCTTAAAAATGGCTTTAAAATGGATTTGGAGCATGGAGACGATTATCTCGGGATTGCAAGATAACCAAACAAAACTTTTAGTGGATTTCTACTTATTTTATTAAATATCATCTCCACCAAACAGGACAAGCTTGCATCTGTTATAGTTTTGGAGAAAAATGTGTTCATTTCATGTATGCGCGAAATGCCTTAAAAATGGCTTTAAAATGGATTTGGAGCATGGAGACGATTATCTCGGGATTGCAAGATAACCAAACAAACTTTTAGTGGATTTCTACTTATTTTATTAAATATCATCTCCACCAAACAGGACAAGCTTGCATCTGTTATAGTTTTGGAGAAAAATGTGTTCATTTCATGTATGCGCGAAATGCCTTAAAAATGGCTTTAAAATGGATTTGGAGCATGGAGACGATTATCTCGGGATTGCAAGATAACCAAACAAAACTTTTAGTGGATTTCTACTTATTTTATTAAATATCATCTCCACCAAACAGGACAAGCTTGCATCTGTTATAGTTTTGGAGAAAAATGTGTTCATTTCATGTATGCGCGAAATGCCTTAAAAATGGCTTTAAAATGGATTTGAGCATGGAGACGATTATCTCGGGATTGCAAGATAACCAAACAAAACTTTTAGTGGATTTCTACTTATTTTATTAAATATCATCTCCACCAAACAGGACAAGCTTGCATCTGTTATAGTTTTGGAGGAAAAATGTGTTCATTTCATGTATGCGCGAAATGCCTTAAAAATGGCTTTAAAATGGATTTGGAGCATGGAGACGATTATCTCGGGATTGCAAGATAACCAAACAAAACTTTTAGTGGATTTCTACTTATTTTATTAAATATCATCTCCACCAAACAGGACAAGCTTGCATCTGTTATAGTTTTGGAGAAAAATGTGTTCATTTCATGTATGCGCGAAATGCCTTAAAAATGGCTTTAAAATGGATTTGGAGCATGGAGACGATTATCTCGGGATTGCAAGATAACCAAACAAAACTTTTAGTGGATTTCTACTTATTTTATTAAATATCATCTCCACCAAACAGGACAAGCTTGCATCTGTTATAGTTTTGGAGAAAAATGTGTTCATTTCATGTATGCGCGAAATGCCTTAAAAATGGCTTTAAAATGGATTTGGAGCATGGAGACGATTATCTCGGGATTGCAAGATAACCAAACAAACTTTTAGTGGATTTCTACTTATTTTATTAAATATCATCTCCACCAAACAGGACAAGCTTGCATCTGTTATAGTTTTGGAGAAAAATGTGTTCATTTCATGTATGCGCGAAATGCCTTAAAAATGGCTTTAAAATGGATTTGGAGCATGGAGACGATTATCTCGGGATTGCAAGATAACCAAACAAAACTTTTAGTGGATTTCTACTTATTTTATTAAATATCATCTCCACCAAACAGGACAAGCTTGCATCTGTTATAGTTTTGGAGAAAAATGTGTTCATTTCATGTATGCGCGAAATGCCTTAAAAATGGCTTTAAAATGGATTTGGAGCATGGAGACGATTATCTCGGGATTGCAAGATAACCAAACAAAACTTTTAGTGGATTTCTACTTATTTTATTAAATATCATCTCCACCAAACAGGACAAGCTTGCATCTGTTATAGTTTTGGAGAAAAATGTGTTCATTTCATGTATGCGCGAAATGCCTTAAAAATGGCTTTAAAATGGATTTGGAGCATGGAGACGATTATCTCGGGATTGCAAGATAACCAAACAAAACTTTTAGTGGATTTCTACTTATTTTATTAAATATCATCTCCACCAAACAGGACAAGCTTGCATCTGTTATAGTTTTGGAGAAAAATGTGTTCATTTCATGTATGCGCGAAATGCCTTAAAAATGGCTTTAAAATGGATTTGGAGCATGGAGACGATTATCTCGGGATTGCAAGATAACCAAACAAAACTTTTAGTGGATTTCTACTTATTTAATTAAATATCATCTCCACCAAACAGGACAAGCTTGCATCTGTTATAGTTTTGGAGAAAAATGTGTTCATTTCATGTATGCGCGAAATGCCTTAAAAATGGCTTTAAAATGGATTTGGAGCATGAGACGATTATCTCGGGATTGCAAGATAACCAAACAAAACTTTTAGTGGATTTCTACTTATTTATTAAATATCATCTCCACCAAACAGGACAAGCTTGCATCTGTTATAGTTTTGGAGAAAAATGTGTTCATTTCATGTATGCGCGAAATGCCTTAAAAATGGCTTTAAAATGGATTTGGAGCATGGAGACGATTATCTCGGGATTGCAAGATAACCAAACAAAACTTTTAGTGGATTTCTACTTATTTAATTAAATATCATCTCCACCAAACAGGACAAGCTTGCATCTGTTATAGTTTTGGAGAAAAATGTGTTCATTTCATTTATGCGCGAAATGCCTTAGAAATGGCTTTAAAATGGATTTGGAGCATGGAGACGATTATCTCGGGATTGCAAGATAACCAAACAAAATTTTTAGTGGATTTCTACTTATTTTATTAAATATCATCTCCACCAAACAGGACAAGCTTGCATCTGTTATAGTTTTGGAGAAAAATGTGTTCATTTCATGTATGCGCGAATGCCTTAAAAATGGCTTTAAAATGGATTTGGAGCATGGAGACGATTATCTCGGGATTGCAAGATAACCAAACAAAACTTTTAGTGGATTTCTACTTATTTAATTAAATATCATCTCCACCAAACAGGACAAGCTTGCATCTGTTATAGTTTTGGAGAAAATGTGTTCATTTCATTTATGCGCGAAATGCCTTAGAAATGGCTTTAAAATGGATTTGGAGCATGGAGACGATTATCTCGGGATTGCAAGATAACCAAACAAAACTTTTAGTGGATTTCTACTTATTTTATTAAATATCATCTCCACCAACAGGACAAGCTTGCATCTGTTATAGTTTTGGAGAAAAATGTGTTCATTTCATGTATGCGCGAAATGCCTTAAAAATGGCTTTAAAATGGATTTGGAGCATGGAGACGATTATCTCGGGATTGCAAGATAACCAAACAAAACTTTTAGTGGATTTCTACTTATTTTATTAAATATCATCTCCACCAAACAGGACAAGCTTGCATCTGTTATAGTTTTGGAGAAAAATGTGTTCATTTCATGTATGCGCGAAATGCCTTAAAAATGGCTTTAAAATGGATTTGGAGCATGGAGACGATTATCTCGGGATTGCAAGATAACCAAACAAAACTTTTAGTGGATTTCTACTTATTTTATTAAATATCATCTCCACCAAACAGGACAAGCTTGCATCTGTTATAGTTTTGGAGAAAAATGTGTTCATTTCATGTATGCGCGAAATGCCTTAAAAATGGCTTTAAATGGATTTGGAGCATGGAGACGATTATCTCGGGATTGCAAGATAACGAAACAAAACTTTTAGTGGATTTCTACTTATTTAATTAAATATCATCTCCACCAAACAGGACAAGCTTGCATCTGTTATAGTTTTGGAGAAAAATGTGTTCATTTCATGTATGCGCGAAATGCCTTAAAAATGGCTTTAAAATGGATTTGGAGCATGGAGACGATTATCTCGGGATTGCAAGATAACCAAACAAAACTTTTAGTGGATTTCTACTTATTTTATTAAATATCATCTCCACCAAACAGGACAAGCTTGCATCTGTTATAGTTTTGGAGAAAAATGTGTTCATTTCATTTATGCGCGAAATGCCTTAGAAATGGCTTTAAAATGGATTTGAGCATGGAGACGATTATCTCGGGATTGCAAGATAACCAAACAAAACTTTTAGTGGGATTTCTACTTATTTAATTAAATATCATCTCCACCAAACAGGACAAGCTTGCATCTGTTATAGTTTTGGAGAAAAATGTGTTCATTTCATTATGCGCGAAATGCCTTAGAAATGGCTTTAAATGGATTTGGAGCATGGAGACGATTATCTCGGGATTGCAAGATAACCAAACAAAACTTTTAGTGGATTTCTACTTATTTATTAAATATCATCTCCACCAAACAGGACAAGCTTGCATCTGTTATAGTTTTGGAGAAAAATGTGTTCATTTCATGTATGCGCGAAATGCCTTAAAATGGCTTTAAAATGGATTTGGAGCATGG
>NW_027443440.1:0-45502 GCF_048569485.1 Anomaloglossus baeobatrachus | reverse complement strand
ATGAAATGACCACAATTTTCTCCAAAACTATAACAGATGCAAACTTGTCCTGTGTGGTGGAGATGAGATTTGATAAAGTAAGTGGAAATCCAGTAAAAGTTTCATTTGGCTACTTTGCACTCTCGAGATAATCGTCACCATGTGCCAAATGCAATATAATAGCAATCTGAACACATTCGCGCATAAATGAAATGACCACAATTTTCTCCAAAACTATAACAGATGCAAACTTGTCCTGTGTGGTGGAGATGAGATTTGATAAAGTAAGTGGAAATCCAGTAAAAGTTTCATTTGGCTACTTTGCACTCTCGAGATAATCGTCACCATGTGTCCAAATGCAATATAATAGCAATCTGAACACATTCGCGCATAAATGAAATGACCACAATTTTCTCCAAAACTATAACAGATGCAAACTTGTCCTGTGTGGTGGAGATGAGATTTGATAAAGTAAGTGGAAATCCAGTAAAAGTTTCATTTGGCTACTTTGCACTCTCGAGATAATCGTCACCATGTGCCAAATGCAATATAATAGCAATCTGAACACATTCGCGCATAAATGAAATGACCACAATTTTCTCCAAAACTATAACAGATGCAAACTTGTCCTGTGTGGTGGAGATGAGATTTGATAAAGTAAGTGGAAATCCAGTAAAAGTTTCATTTGGCTACTTTGCACTCTCGAGATAATCGTCACCATGTGCCAAATGCAATATAATAGCAATCTGAACACATTCGCGCATAAATGAAATGACCACAATTTTCTCCAAAACTATAACAGATGCAAACTTGTCCTGTGTGGTGGAGATGAGATTTGATAAAGTAAGTGGAAATCCAGTAAAAGTTTCATTTGGCTACTTTGCACTCTCGAGATAATCGTCACCATGTGCCAAATGCAATATAATAGCAATCTGAACACATTCGCGCATAAATGAAATGACCACAATTTTCTCCAAAACTATAACAGATGCAAACTTGTCCTGTGTGGTGGAGATGAGATTTGATAAAGTAAGTGGAAATCCAGTAAAAGTTTCATTGGCTACTTTGCACTCTCGAGATAATCGTCACCATGTGCCAAATGCAATATAATAGCAATCTGAACACATTCGCGCATAAATGAAATGACCACAATTTTCTCCAAAACTATAACAGATGCAAACTTGTCCTGTGTGGTGGAGAGGAGATTTGATAAAGTAAGTGGAAATCCAGTAAAAGTTTCATTTGGCTACTTTGCACTCTCGAGATAATCGTCACCATGTGCCAAATGCAATATAATAGCAATCTGAACACATTCGCGCATAAATGAAATGACCACAATTTTCTCCAAAACTATAACAGATGCAAACTTGTCCTGTGTGGTGGAGATGAGATTTGATAAAGTAAGTGGAAATCCAGTAAAAGTTTCATTTTGGCTACTTTGCACTCTCGAGATAATCGTCACCATGTGCCAAATACAATATAATAGCAATCTGAACACATTCGCGCATAAATGAAATGACCACAATTTTCTCCAAAACTATAACAGATGCAAACTTGTCCTGTGTGGTGGAGATGAGATTTGATAAAGTAAGTGGAAATCCAGTAAAAGTTTCATTTGGCTACTTTGCACTCTCGAGATAATCGTCACCATGTGCCAAATGCAATATAATAGCAATCTGAACACATTCGCGCATAAATGAAATGACCACAATTTTCTCCAAAACTATAACAGATGCAAACTTGTCCTGTGTGGTGGAGATGAGATTTGATAAAGTAAGTGGAAATCCAGTAAAAGTTTCATTTGGCTACTTTGCACTCTCGAGATAATCGTCACCATGTGCCAAATGCAATATAATAGCAATCTGATCACATTCGCGCATAAATGAAATGACCACAATTTTCTCCAAAACTATAACAGATGCAAACTTGTCCTGTGTGGTGGAGATGAGATTTGATAAAGTAAGTGGAAATCCAGTAAAAGTTTCATTTGGCTACTTTGCACTCTCGAGATAATCGTCACCATGTGCCAAATGCAATATAATAGCAATCTGAACACATTCGCGCATAAATGAAATGACCACAATTTTCTCCAAAACTATAACAGATGCAAACTTGTCCTGTGTGGTGGAGATGAGATTTGATAAAGTAAGTGGAAATCCAGTAAAAGTTTCATTTGGCTACTTTGCACTCTCGAGATAATCGTCACCATGTGCCAAATGCAATATAATAGCAATCTGAACACATTCGCGCATAAATGAAATGACCACAATTTTCTCCAAAACTATAACAGATGCAAACTTGTCCTGTGTGGTGGAGATGAGATTTGATAAAGTAAGTGGAAATCCAGTAAAAGTTTCATTTGGCTACTTTGCACTCTCGAGATAATCGTCACCATGTGCCAAATGCAATATAATAGCAATCTGAACACATTCGCGCATAAATGAAATGACCACAATTTTCTCCAAAACTATAACAGATGCAAACTTGTCCTGTGTGGTGGAGATGAGATTTGATAAAGTAAGTGAAATCCAGTAAAAGTTTCATTTGGCTACTTTGCACTCTCGAGATAATCGTCACCATGTGCCAAATGCAATATAATAGCAATCTGAACACATTCGCGCATAAATGAAATGACCACAATTTTCTCCAAAACTATAACAGATGCAAACTTGTCCTGTGTGGTGGAGATGAGATTTGATAAAGTAAGTGGAAATCCAGTAAAAGTTTCATTTGGCTACTTTGCACTCTCGAGATAATCGTCACCATGTGCCAAATGCAATATAATAGCAATCTGAACACATTCGCGCATAAATGAAATGACCACAATTTTCTCCAAAACTATAACAGATGCAAACTTGTCCTGTGTGGTGGAGATGAGATTTGATAAAGTAAGTGGAAATCAAGTAAAAGTTTCATTTGGCTACTTTGCACTCTCGAGATAATCGTCACCATGTGCCAAATGCAATATAATAGCAATCTGAACACATTCGCGCATAAATGAAATGACCACAATTTTCTCCAAAACTATAACAGATGCAAACTTGTCCTGTGTGGTGGAGATGAGATTTGATAAAGTAAGTGGAAATCCAGTAAAAGTTTCATTTGGCTACTTTGCACTCTCGAGATAATCGTCACCAATGTGCCAAATGCAATATAATAGCAATCTGAACACATTCGCGCATAAATGAAATGACCACAATTTTCTCCAAAACTATAACAGATGCAAACTTGTCCTGTGTGGTGGAGATGAGATTTGATAAAGTAAGTGGAAATCCAGTAAAAGTTTCATTTGGCTACTTTGCACTCTCGAGATAATCGTCACCATGTGCCAAATGCAATATAATAGCAATCTGAACACATTCGCGCATAAATGAAATGACCACAATTTTCTCCAAAACTATAACAGATGCAAACTTGTCCTGTGTGGTGGAGATGAGATTTGATAAAGTAAGTGGAAATCCAGTAAAAGTTTCATTTGGCTACTTTGCACTCTCGAGATAATCGTCACCATGTGCCAAATGCAATATAATAGCAATCTGAACACATTCGCGCATAAATGAAATGACCACAATTTTCTCCAAAACTATAACAGATGCAAACTTGTCCTGTGTGGTGGAGATGAGATTTGATAAAGTAAGTGGAAATCCAGTAAAAGTTTCATTTGGCTACTTTGCACTCTCGAGATAATCGTCACCATGTGCCAAATGCAATATAATAGCAATCTGAACACATTCGCGCATAAATGAAATGACCACAATTTTCTCCAAAACTATAACAGATGCAAACTTGTCCTGTGTGGTGGAGATGAGATTTGATAAAGTAAGTGGAAATCCAGTAAAAGTTTCATTTGGCTACTTTGCACTCTCGAGATAATCGTCACCATGTGCCAAATGCAATATAATAGCAATCTGAACACATTCGCGCATAAATGAAATGACCACAATTTTCTCCAAAACTATAACAGATGCAAACTTGTCCTGTGTGGTGGAGATGAGATTTGATAAAGTAAGTGGAAATCCAGTAAAAGTTTCATTTGGCTACTTTGCACTCTCGAGATAATCGTCACCATGTGCCAAATGCAAAATAATAGCAATCTGAACACATTCGCGCATAAATGAAATGACCACAATTTTCTCCAAAACTATAACAGATGCAAACTTGTCCTGTGTGGTGGAGATGAGATTTGATAAAGTAAGTGGAAATCCAGTAAAAGTTTCATTTGGCTACTTTGCACTCTCGAGATAATCGTCACCATGTGCCAAATGCAAAATAATAGCAATCTGAACACATTCGCGCATAAATGAAATGACCACAATTTTCTCCAAAACTATAACAGATGCAAACTTGTCCTGTGTGGTGGAGATGAGATTTGATAAAGTAAGTGGAAATCCAGTAAAAGTTTCATTTGGCTACTTTGCACTCTCGAGATAATCGTCACCATGTGCCAAATGCAATATAATAGCAATCTGATCACATTCGCGCATAAATGAAATGACCACAATTTTCTCCAAAACTATAACAGATGCAAACTTGTCCTGTGTGGTGGAGATGAGATTTGATAAAGTAAGTGGAAATCCAGTAAAAGTTTCATTTGGCTACTTTGCACTCTCGAGATAATCGTCACCATGTGCCAAATGCAATATAATAGCAATCTGAACACATTCGCGCATAAATGAAATGACCACAATTTTCTCCAAAACTATAACAGATGCAAACTTGTCCTGTGTGGTGGAGATGAGATTTGATAAAGTAAGTGGAAATCCAGTAAAAGTTTCATTTGGCTACTTTGCACTCTCGAGATAATCGTCACCATGTGCCAAATGCAATATAATAGCAATCTGAACACATTCGCGCTTAAATGAAATGACCACAATTTTCTCCAAAACTATAACAGATGCAAACTTGTCCTGTGTGGTGGAGATGAGATTTGATAAAGTAAGTGGAAATCCAGTAAAAGTTTCATTTGGCTACTTTGCACTCTCGAGATAATCGTCACCATGTGCCAAATGCAATATAATAGCAATCTGAACACATTCGCGCATAAATGAAATGACCACAATTTTCTCCAAAACTATAACAGATGCAAACTTGTCCTGTGTGGTGGAGATGAGATTTGATAAAGTAAGTGGAAATCCAGTAAAAGTTTCATTTGGCTACTTTGCACTCTCGAGATAATCGTCACCATGTGCCAAATGCAATATAATAGCAATCTGAACACATTCGCGCATAAATGAAATGACCACAATTTTCTCCAAAACTATAACAGATGCAAACTTGTCCTGTGTGGTGGAGATGAGATTTGATAAGTAAGTGGAAATCCAGTAAAAGTTTCATTTGGCTACTTTGCACTCTCGAGATAATCGTCACCATGTGCCAAATGCAATATAATAGCAATCTGAACACATTCGCGCATAAATGAAATGACCACAATTTTCTCCAAAACTATAACAGATGCAAACTTGTCCTGTGTGGTGGAGATGAGATTTGATAAAGTAAGTGGAAATCCAGTAAAAGTTTCATTTGGCTACTTTGCACTCTCGAGATAATCGTCACCATGTGCCAAATGCAATATAATAGCAATCTGAACACATTCGCGCATAAATGAAATGACCACAATTTTCTCCAAAACTATAACAGATGCAAACTTGTCCTGTGTGGTGGAGATGAGATTTGATAAAGTAAGTGGAAATCCAGTAAAAGTTTCATTTGGCTACTTTGCACTCTCGAGATAATCGTCACCATGTGCCAAATGCAATATAATAGCAATCTGAACACATTCGCGCATAAATGAAATGACCACAATTTTCTCCAAAACTATAACAGATGCAAACTTGTCCTGTGTGGTGGAGATGAGATTTGATAAAGTAAGTGGAAATCCAGTAAAAGTTTCATTTGGCTACTTTGCACTCTCGAGATAATCGTCACCATGTGCCAAATGCAATATAATAGCAATCTGAACACATTCGCGCATAAATGAAATGACCACAATTTTCTCCAAAACTATAACAGATGCAAACTTGTCCTGTGTGGTGGAGATGAGATTTGATAAAGTAAGTGGAAATCCAGTAAAAGTTTCATTTGGCTACTTTGCACTCTCGAGATAATCGTCACCATGTGCCAAATGCAATATAATAGCAATCTGAACACATTCGCGCATAAATGAAATGACCACAATTTTCTCCAAAACTATAACAGATGCAAACTTGTCCTGTGTGGTGGAGATGAGATTTGATAAAGTAAGTGGAAATCCAGTAAAAGTTTCATTTGGCTACTTTGCACTCTCGAGATAATCGTCACCATGTGCCAAATGCAATATAATAGCAATCTGAACACATTCGCGCATAAATGAAATGACCACAATTTTCTCCAAAACTATAACAGATGCAAACTTGTCCTGTGTGGTGGAGATGAGATTTGATAAAGTAAGTGGAAATCCAGTAAAAGTTTCATTTGGCTACTTTGCACTCTCGAGATAATCGTCACCATGTGCCAAATGCAATATAATAGCAATCTGAACACATTCGCGCATAAATGAAATGACCACAATTTTCTCCAAAACTATAACAGATGCAAACTTGTCCTGTGTGGTGGAGATGAGATTTGATAAAGTAAGTGGAAATCCAGTAAAAGTTTCATTTGGCTACTTTGCACTCTCGAGATAATCGTCACCATGTGCCAAATGCAATATAATAGCAATCTGAACACATTCGCGCATAAATGAAATGACCACAATTTTCTCCAAAACTATAACAGATGCAAACTTGTCCTGTGTGGTGGAGATGAGATTTGATAAAGTAAGTGGAAATCCAGTAAAAGTTTCATTTGGCTACTTTGCACTCTCGAGATAATCGTCACCATGTGCCAAATGCAATATAATAGCAATCTGAACACATTCGCGCATAAATGAAATGACCACAATTTTCTCCAAAACTATAACAGATGCAAACTTGTCCTGTGTGGTGGAGATGAGATTTGATAAAGTAAGTGGAAATCCAGTAAAAGTTTCATTTGGCTACTTTGCACTCTCGAGATAATCGTCACCATGTGCCAAATGCAATATAATAGCAATCTGAACACATTCGCGCATAAATGAAATTACCACAATTTTCTCCAAAACTATAACAGATGCAAACTTGTCCTGTGTGGTGGAGATGAGATTTGATAAAGTAAGTGGAAATCCAGTAAAAGTTTCATTTGGCTACTTTGCACTCTCGAGATAATCGTCACCATGTGCCAAATACAAAATAATAGCAATCTGAACACATTCGCGCATAAATGAAATGACCACAATTTTCTCCAAAACTATAACAGATGCAAACTTGTCCTGTGTGGTGGAGATGAGATTTGATAAAGTAAGTGGAAATCCAGTAAAAGTTTCATTTGGCTACTTTGCACTCTCGAGATAATCGTCACCATGTGCCAAATGCAATATAATAGCAATCTGAACACATTCGCGCATAAATGAAATGACCACAATTTTCTCCAAAACTATAACAGATGCAAACTTGTCCTGTGTGGTGGAGATGAGATTTGATAAAGTAAGTGGAAATCCAGTAAAAGTGTCATTTGGCTACTTTGCACTCTCGAGATAATCGTCACCATGTGCCAAATGCAATATAATAGCAATCTGAACACATTCGCGCATAAATGAAATGACCACAATTTTCTCCAAAACTATAACAGATGCAAACTTGTCCTGTGTGGTGGAGATGAGATTTGATAAAGTAAGTGGAAATCCAGTAAAAGTGTCATTTGGCTACTTTGCACTCTCGAGATAATCGTCACCATGTGCCAAATGCAATATAATAGCAATCTGAACACATTCGCGCATAAATGAAATGACCACAATTTTCTCCAAAACTATAACAGATGCAAACTTGTCCTGTGTGGTGGAGATGAGATTTGATAAAGTAAGTGGAAATCCAGTAAAAGTTTCATTTGGCTACTTTGCACTCTCGAGATAATCGTCACCATGTGCCAAATGCAATATAATAGCAATCTGAACACATTCGCGCATAAATGAAATGACCACAATTTTCTCCAAAACTATAACAGATGCAAACTTGTCCTGTGTGGTGGAGATGAGATTTGATAAAGTAAGTGGAAATCCAGTAAAAGTTTCATTTGGCTACTTTGCACTCTCGAGATAATCGTCACCATGTGCCAAATGCAATATAATAGCAATCTGAACACATTCGCGCATAAATGAAATGACCACAATTTTCTCCAAAACTATAACAGATGCAAACTTGTCCTGTGTGGTGGAGATGAGATTTGATAAAGTAAGTGGAAATCCAGTAAAAGTTTCATTTGGCTACTTTGCACTCTCGAGATAATCGTCACCATGTGCCAAATGCAATATAATAGCAATCTGAACACATTCGCGCATAAATGAAATGACCACAATTTTCTCCAAAACTATAACAGATGCAAACTTGTCCTGTGTGGTGGAGATGAGATTTGATAAAGTAAGTGGAAATCCAGTAAAAGTTTCATTTGGCTACTTTGCACTCTCGAGATAATCGTCACCATGTGCCAAATGCAATATAATAGCAATCTGAACACATTCGCGCATAAATGAAATGACCACAATTTTCTCCAAAACTATAACAGATGCAAACTTGTCCTGTGTGGTGGAGATGAGATTTGATAAAGTAAGTGGAAATCCAGTAAAAGTTTCATTTGGCTACTTTGCACTCTCGAGATAATCGTCACCATGTGCCAAATGCAATATAATAGCAATCTGAACACATTCGCGCATAAATGAAATGACCACAATTTTCTCCAAAACTATATCAGATGCAAACTTGTCCTGTGTGGTGGAGATGAGATTTGATAAAGTAAGTGGAAATCCAGTAAAAGTTTCATTTGGCTACTTTGCACTCTCGAGATAATCGTCACCATGTGCCAAATGCAATATAATTGCAATCTGAACACATTCTCGCATAAATGAAATGACCACAATTTTCTCCAAAACTATAACAGATGCAAACTTGTCCTGTGTGGTGGAGATGAGATTTGATAAAGTAAGTGGAAATCCAGTAAAAGTTTCATTTGGCTACTTTGCACTCTCGAGATAATCGTCACCATGTGCCAAATGCAATATAATAGCAATCTGAACACATTCGCGCATAAATGAAATGACCACAATTTTCTCCAAAACTATAACAGATGCAAACTTATCCTGTGTGGTGGAGATGAGATTTGATAAAGTAAGTGGAAATCCAGTAAAAGTGTCATTTGGCTACTTTGCACTCTCGAGATAATCGTCACCATGTGCCAAATGCAATATAATAGCAATCTGAACACATTCGCGCATAAATGAAATGACCACAATTTTCTCCAAAACTATAACAGATGCAAACTTGTCCTGTGTGGTGGAGATGAGATTTGATAAAGTAAGTGGAAATCCAGTAAAAGTGTCATTTGGCTACTTTGCACTCTCGAGATAATCGTCACCATGTGTCAAATGCAATATAATAGCAATCTGAACACATTCGCGCATAAATGAAATGACCACAATTTTCTCCAAAACTATAACAGATGCAAACTTGTCCTGTGTGGTGGAGATGAGATTTGATAAAGTAAGTGGAAATCCAGTAAAAGTTTCATTTGGCTACTTTGCACTCTGAGATAATCGTCACCATGTGCCAAATGCAATATAATAGCAATCTGAACACATTCGCGCATAAATGAAATGACCACAATTTTCTCCAAAACTATAACAGATGCAAACTTGTCCTGTGTGGTGGAGATGAGATTTGATAAAGTAAGTGGAAATCCAGTAAAAGTTTCATTTGGCTACTTTGCACTCTCGAGATAATCGTCACCATGTGCCAAATGCAATATAATAGCAATCTGAACACATTCGCGCATAAATGAAATGACCACAATTTTCTCCAAAACTATAACAGATGCAAACTTGTCCTGTGTGGTGGAGATGAGATTGATAAAGTAAGTGGAAATCCAGTAAAAGTTTCATTTGGCTACTTTGCACTCTCGAGATAATCGTCACCATGTGCCAAATGCAATATAATAGCAATCTGAACACATTCGCGCATAAATGAAATGACCACAATTTTCTCCAAAACTATAACAGATGCAAACTTGTCCTGTGTGGTGGAGATGAGATTTGATAAAGTAAGTGGAAATCCAGTAAAAGTTTCATTTGGCTACTTTGCACTCTCGAGATAATCGTCACCATGTGCCAAATGCAATATAATAGCAATCTGAACACATTCGCGCATAAATGAAATGACCACAATTTTCTCCAAAACTATAACAGATGCAAACTTGTCCTGTGTGGTGGAGATGAGATTTGATAAAGTAAGTGGAAATCCAGTAAAAGTTTCATTTGGCTACTTTGCACTCTCGAGATAATCGTCACCATGTGCCAAATGCAATATAATAGCAATCTGAACACATTCGCGCATAAATGAAATGACCACAATTTTCTCCAAAACTATAACAGATGCAAACTTGTCCTGTGTGGTGGAGATGAGATTTGATAAAGTAAGTGGAAATCCAGTAAAAGTTTCATTTGGCTACTTTGCACTCTCGAGATAATCGTCACCATGTGCCAAATGCAATATAATAGCAATCTGAACACATTCGCGCATAAATGAAATGACCACAATTTTCTCCAAAACTATAACAGATGCAAACTTGTCCTGTGTGGTGGAGATGAGATTTGATAAAGTAAGTGGAAATCCAGTAAAAGTTTCATTTGGCTACTTTGCACTCTCGAGATAATCGTCACCATGTGCCAAATGCAATATAATAGCAATCTGAACACATTCGCGCATAAATGAAATGACCACAATTTTCTCCAAAACTATAACAGATGCAAACTTGTCCTGTGTGGTGGAGATGAGATTTGATAAAGTAAGTGGAAATCCAGTAAAAGTTTCATTTGGCTACTTTGCACTCTCGAGATAATCGTCACCATGTGCCAAATGCAATATAATAGCAATCTGAACACATTCGCGCATAAATGAAATGACCACAATTTTCTCCAAAACTATAACAGATGCAAACTTGTCCAGTGTGGTGGAGATGAGATTTGATAAAGTAAGTGGAAATCCAGTAAAAGTTTCATTTGGCTACTTTGCACTCTCGAGATAATCGTCACCATGTGCCAAATGCAATATAATAGCAATCTGAACACATTCGCGCATAAATGAAATGACCACAATTTTCTCCAAAACTATAACAGATGCAAACTTGTCCTGTGTGGTGGAGATGAGATTTGATAAAGTAAGTGGAAATCCAGTAAAAGTTTCCTTTGGCTACTTTGCACTCTCGAGATAATCGTCACCATGTGCCAAATGCAATATAATAGCAATCTGAACACATTCGCGCATAAATGAAATGACCACAATTTTCTCCAAAACTATAACAGATGCAAACTTGTCCTGTGTGGTGGAGATGAGATTTGATAAAGTAAGTGGAAATCCAGTAAAAGTTTCATTTGGCTACTTTGCACTCTCGAGATAATCGTCACCATGTGCCAAATGCAATATAATAGCAATCTGAACACATTCGCGCATAAATGAAATTACCACAATTTTCTCCAAAACTATAACAGATGCAAACTTGTCCTGTGTGGTGGAGATGAGATTTGATAAAGTAAGTGGAAATCCAGTAAAAGTTTCATTTGGCTACTTTGCACTCTCGAGATAATCGTCACCATGTGCCAAATACAAAATAATAGCAATCTGAACACATTCGCGCATAAATGAAATGACCACAATTTTCTCCAAAACTATAACAGATGCAAACTTGTCCTGTGTGGTGGAGATGAGATTTGATAAAGTAAGTGGAAATCCAGTAAAAGTTTCATTTGGCTACTTTGCACTCTCGAGATAATCGTCACCATGTGCCAAATGCAATATAATAGCAATCTGAACACATTCGCGCATAAATGAAATGACCACAATTTTCTCCAAAACTATAACAGATGCAAACTTGTCCTGTGTGGTGGAGATGAGATTTGATAAAGTAAGTGGAAATCCAGTAAAAGTGTCATTTGGCTACTTTGCACTCTCGAGATAATCGTCACCATGTGCCAAATGCAATATAATAGCAATCTGAACACATTCGCGCATAAATGAAATGACCACAATTTTCTCCAAAACTATAACAGATGCAAACTTGTCCTGTGTGGTGGAGATGAGATTTGATAAAGTAAGTGGAAATCCAGTAAAAGTTTCATTTGGCTACTTTGCACTCTCGAGATAATCGTCACCATGTGCCAAATGCAATATAATAGCAATCTGAACACATTCGCGCATAAATGAAATGACCACAATTTTCTCCAAAACTATAACAGATGCAAACTTGTCCTGTGTGGTGGAGATGAGATTGATAAAGTAAGTGGAAATCCAGTAAAAGTTTCATTTGGCTACTTTGCACTCTCGAGATAATCGTCACCATGTGCCAAATGCAATATAATAGCAATCTGAACACATTCGCGCATAAATGAAATGACCACAATTTTCTCCAAAACTATAACAGATGCAAACTTGTCCTGTGTGGTGGAGATGAGATTTGATAAAGTAAGTGGAAATCCAGTAAAAGTTTCATTTGGCTACTTTGCACTCTCGAGATAATCGTCACCATGTGCCAAATGCAATATAATAGCAATCTGAACACATTCGCGCATAAATGAAATGACCACAATTTTCTCCAAAACTATAACAGATGCAAACTTGTCCTGTGTGGTGGAGATGAGATTTGATAAAGTAAGTGGAAATCCAGTAAAAGTTTCATTTGGCTACTTTGCACTCTCGAGATAATCGTCACCATGTGCCAAATGCAATATAATAGCAATCTGAACACATTCGCGCATAAATGAAATGACCACAATTTTCTCCAAAACTATAACAGATGCAAACTTGTCCTGTGTGGTGGAGATGAGATTTGATAAAGTAAGTGGAAATCCAGTAAAAGTTTCATTTGGCTACTTTGCACTCTCGAGATAATCGTCACCATGTGTCAAATGCAATATAATAGCAATCTGAACACATTCGCGCATAAATGAAATGACCACAATTTTCTCCAAAACTATAACAGATGCAAACTTGTCCTGTGTGGTGGAGATGAGATTTGATAAAGTAAGTGGAAATCCAGTAAAAGTTTCATTTGGCTACTTTGCACTCTCGAGATAATCGTCACCATGTGCCAAATGCAATATAATAGCAATCTGAACACATTCGCGCATAAATGAAATGACCACAATTTTCTCCAAAACTATAACAGATGCAAACTTGTCCTGTGTGGTGGAGATGAGATTTGATAAAGTAAGTGGAAATCCAGTAAAAGTTTCATTTGGCTACTTTGCACTCTCTAGATAATCGTCACCATGTGCCAAATGCAATATAATAGCAATCTGAACACATTCGCGCATAAATGAAATGACCACAATTTTCTCCAAAACTATAACAGATGCAAACTTGTCCTGTGTGGTGGAGATGAGATTTGATAAAGTAAGTGGAAATCCAGTAAAAGTTTCATTTGGCTACTTTGCACTCTCGAGATAATCGTCACCATGTGCCAAATGCAATATAATAGCAATCTGAACACATTCGCGCATAAATGAAATGACCACAATTTTCTCCAAAACTATAACAGATGCAAACTTGTCCAGTGTGGTGGAGATGAGATTTGATAAAGTAAGTGGAAATCCAGTAAAAGTTTCATTTGGCTACTTTGCACTCTCGAGATAATCGTCACCATGTGCCAAATGCAATATAATAGCAATCTGAACACATTCGCGCATAAATGAAATGACCACAATTTTCTCCAAAACTATAACAGATGCAAACTTGTCCTGTGTGGTGGAGATGAGATTTGATAAAGTAAGTGGAAATCCAGTAAAAGTTTCCTTTGGCTACTTTGCACTCTCGAGATAATCGTCACCATGTGCCAAATGCAATATAATAGCAATCTGAACACATTCGCGCATAAATGAAATGACCACAATTTTCTCCAAAACTATAACAGATGCAAACTTGTCCTGTGTGGTGGAGATGAGATTTGATAAAGTAAGTGGAAATCCAGTAAAAGTTTCATTTGGCTACTTTGCACTCTCGAGATAATCGTCACCATGTGCCAAATGCAATATAATAGCAATCTGAACACATTCGCGCATAAATGAAATTACCACAATTTTCTCCAAAACTATAACAGATGCAAACTTGTCCTGTGTGGTGGAGATGAGATTTGATAAAGTAAGTGGAAATCCAGTAAAAGTTTCATTTGGCTACTTTGCACTCTCGAGATAATCGTCACCATGTGCCAAATACAAAATAATAGCAATCTGAACACATTCGCGCATAAATGAAATGACCACAATTTTCTCCAAAACTATAACAGATGCAAACTTGTCCTGTGTTGTGGAGATGAGATTTGATAAAGTAAGTGGAAATCCAGTAAAAGTTTCATTTGGCTACTTTGCACTCTCGAGATAATCGTCACCATGTGCCAAATGCAATATAATAGCAATCTGAACACATTCGCGCATAAATGAAATGACCACAATTTTCTCCAAAACTATAACAGATGCAAACTTGTCCTGTGTGGTGGAGATGAGATTTGATAAAGTAAGTGGAAATCCAGTAAAAGTTTCATTTGGCTACTTTGCACTCTCGAGATAATCGTCACCATGTGCCAAATGCAAAATAATAGCAATCTGAACACATTCGCGCATAAATGAAATGACCACAATTTTCTCCAAAACTATAACAGATGCAAACTTGTCCTGTGTGGTGGAGATGAGATTTGATAAAGTAAGTGGAAATCCAGTAAAAGTTTCATTTGGCTACTTTGCACTTTCGAGATAATCGTCACCATGTGCCAAATGCAAAATAATAGCAATCTGAACACATTCGCGCATAAATGAAATGACCACAATTTTCTCCAAAACTATAACAGATGCAAACTTGTCCTGTGTGGTGGAGATGAGATTTGATAAAGTAAGTGGAAATCCAGTAAAAGTTTCATTTGGCTACTTTGCACTCTCGAGATAATCGTCACCATGTGCCAAATGCAAAATAATAGCAATCTGAACACATTCGCGCATAAATGAAATGACCACAATTTTCTCCAAAACTATAACAGATGCAAACTTGTCCTGTGTGGTGGAGATGAGATTTGATAAAGTAAGTGGAAATCCAGTAAAAGTGTCATTTGGCTACTTTGCACTCTCGAGATAATCGTCACCATGTGCCAAATGCAATATAATAGCAATCTGAACACATTCGCGCATAAATGAAATGACCACAATTTTCTCCAAAACTATAACAGATGCAAACTTGTCCTGTGTGGTGGAGATGAGATTTGATAAAGTAAGTGGAAATCCAGTAAAAGTTTCATTTGGCTACTTTGCACTCTCGAGATAGTCGTCACCATGTGCCAAATGCAATATAATAGCAATCTGAACACATTCGCGCTTAAATGAAATGACCACAATTTTCTCCAAAACTATAACAGATGCAAACTTGTCCTGTGTGGTGGAGATGAGATTTGATAAAGTAAGTGGAAATCCAGTAAAAGTTTCATTTGGCTACTTTGCACTCTCGAGATAATCGTCACCATGTGCCAAATGCAATATAATAGCAATCTGAACACATTCGCGCATAAATGAAATGACCACAATTTTCTCCAAAACTATAACAGATGCAAACTTGTCCTGTGTGGTGGAGATGAGATTTGATAAAGTAAGTGGAAATCCAGTAAAAGTTTCATTTGGCTACTTTGCACTCTCGAGATAATCGTCACCATGTGCCAAATGCAATATAATAGCAATCTGAACACATTCGCGCATAAATGAAATGACCACAATTTTCTCCAAAACTATATCAGATGCAAACTTGTCCTGTGTGGTGGAGATGAGATTTGATAAAGTAAGTGGAAATCCAGTAAAAGTTTCATTTGGCTACTTTGCACTCTCGAGATAATCGTCACCATGTGCCAAATGCAATATAATAGCAATCTGAACACATTCTCGCATAAATGAAATGACCACAATTTTCTCCAAAACTATAACAGATGCAAACTTGTCCTGTGTGGTGGAGATGAGATTTGATAAAGTAAGTGGAAATCCAGTAAAAGTTTCATTTGGCTACTTTGCACTCTCGAGATAATCGTCACCATGTGCCAAATGCAATATAATAGCAATCTGAACACATTCGCGCATAAATGAAATGACCACAATTTTCTCCAAAACTATAACAGATGCAAACTTGTCCTGTGTGGTGGAGATGAGATTTGATAAAGTAAGTGGAAATTCAGTAAAAGTTTCATTTGGCTACTTTGCACTCTCGAGATAATCGTCACCATGTGCCAAATGCAATATAATAGCAATCTGAACACATTCGCGCATAAATGAAATGACCACAATTTTCTCCAAAACTATAACAGATGCAAACTTGTCCTGTGTGGTGGAGATGAGATTTGATAAAGTAAGTGGAAATCCAGTAAAATTTTCATTTGGCTACTTTGCACTCTCGAGATAATCGTCACCATGTGCCAAATGCAATATAATAGCAATCTGAACACATTCGCGCATAAATGAAATGACCACAATTTTCTCCAAAACTATAACAGATGCAAACTTGTCCTCTGTGGTGGAGATGAGATTTGATAAAGTAAGTGGAAATCCAGTAAAAGTTTCATTTGGCTACTTTGCACTCTCGAGATAATCGTCACCATGTGCCAAATGCAATATAATAGCAATCTGAACACATTCGCGCATAAATGAAATGACCACAATTTTCTCCAAAACTATAACAGATGCAAACTTGTCCTGTGTGGTGGAGATGAGATTTGATAAAGTAAGTGGAAATCCAGTAAAAGTGTCATTTGGCTACTTTGCACTCTCGAGATATTCGTCACCATGTGCCAAATGCAATATAATAGCAATCTGAACACATTCGCGCATAAATGAAATGACCACAATTTTCTCCAAAACTATAACAGATGCAAACTTGTCCTGTGTGGTGGAGATGAGATTTGATAAAGTAAGTGGAAATCCAGTAAAAGTGTCATTTGGCTACTTTGCACTCTCGAGATAATCGTCACCATGTGCCAAATGCAATATAATAGCAATCTGAACACATTCGCGCATAAATGAAATGACCACAATTTTCTCCAAAACTATAACAGATGCAAACTTGTCCTGTGTGGTGGAGATGAGATTTGATAAAGTAAGTGGAAATCCAGTAAAAGTTTCATTTGGCTACTTTGCACTCTCGAGATAATCGTCACCATGTGCCAAATGCAATATAATAGCAATCTGAACACATTCGCGCATAAATGAAATGACCACAATTTTCTCCAAAACTATAACAGATGCAAACTTGTCCTGTGTGGTGGAGATGAGATTTGATAAAGTAAGTGGAAATCCAGTAAAAGTTTCATTTGGCTACTTTGCACTCTCGAGATAATCGTCACCATGTGCCAAATGCAATATAATAGCAATCTGAACACATTCGCGCATAAATGAAATGACCACAATTTTCTCCAAAACTATAACAGATGCAAACTTGTCCTGTGTGGTGGAGATGAGATTTGATAAAGTAAGTGGAAATCCAGTAAAAGTTTCATTTGGCTACTTTGCACTCTCGAGATAATCGTCACCATGTGCCAAATGCAATATAATAGCAATCTGAACACATTCGCGCATAAATGAAATGACCACAATTTTCTCCAAAACTATAACAGATGCAAACTTGTCCTGTGTGGTGGAGATGAGATTTGATAAAGTAAGTGGAAATCCAGTAAAAGTTTCATTTGGCTACTTTGCACTCTCGAGATAATCGTCACCATGTGCCAAATGCAATATAATAGCAATCTGAACACATTCGCGCATAAATGAAATGACCACAATTTTCTCCAAAACTATAACAGATGCAAACTTGTCCTGTGTGGTGGAGATGAGATTTGATAAAGTAAGTGGAAATCCAGTAAAAGTTTCATTTGGCTACTTTGCACTCTCGAGATAATCGTCACCATGTGCCAAATGCAATATAATAGCAATCTGAACACATTCGCGCATAAATGAAATGACCACAATTTTCTCCAAAACTATAACAGATGCAAACTTGTCCTGTGTGGTGGAGATGAGATTTGATAAAGTAAGTGGAAATCCAGTAAAAGTTTCATTTGGCTACTTTGCACTCTCGAGATAATCGTCACCATGTGCCAAATGCAATATAATAGCAATCTGAACACATTCGCGCATAAATGAAATGACCACAATTTTCTCCAAAACTATAACAGATGCAAACTTGTCCTGTGTGGTGGAGATGAGATTTGATAAAGTAAGTGGAAATCCAGTAAAAGTTTCATTTGGCTACTTTGCACTCTCGAGATAATCGTCACCATGTGCCAAATGCAATATAATAGCAATCTGAACACATTCGCGCATAAATGAAATGACCACAATTTTCTCCAAAACTATAACAGATGCAAACTTGTCCTGTGTGGTGGAGATGAGATTTGATAAAGTAAGTGGAAATCCAGTAAAGGTTTCATTTGGCTACTTTGCACTCTCGAGATAATCGTCACCATGTGCCAAATGCAATATAATAGCAATCTGAACACATTCGCGCATAAATGAAATGACCACAATTTTCTCCAAAACTATAACAGATGCAAACTTGTCCAGTGTGGTGGAGATGAGATTTGATAAAGTAAGTGGAAATCCAGTAAAAGTTTCATTTGGCTACTTTGCACTCTCGAGATAATCGTCACCATGTGCCAAATGCAATATAATAGCAATCTGAACACATTCGCGCATAAATGAAATGACCACAATTTTCTCCAAAACTATAACAGATGCAAACTTGTCCTGTGTGGTGGAGATGAGATTTGATAAAGTAAGTGGAAATCCAGTAAAAGTTTCCTTTGGCTACTTTGCACTCTCGAGATAATCGTCACCATGTGCCAAATGCAATATAATAGCAATCTGAACACATTCGCGCATAAATGAAATGACCACAATTTTCTCCAAAACTATAACAGATGCAAACTTGTCCTGTGTGGTGGAGATGAGATTTGATAAAGTAAGTGGAAATCCAGTAAAAGTTTCATTTGGCTACTTTGCACTCTCGAGATAATCGTCACCATGTGCCAAATGCAATATAATAGCAATCTGAACACATTCGCGCATAAATGAAATTACCACAATTTTCTCCAAAACTATATCAGATGCAAACTTGTCCTGTGTGGTGGAGATGAGATTTGATAAAGTAAGTGGAAATCCAGTAAAAGTTTCATTTGGCTACTTTGCACTCTCGAGATAATCGTCACCATGTGCCAAATACAAAATAATAGCAATCTGAACACATTCGCGCATAAATGAAATGACCACAATTTTCTCCAAAACTATAACAGATGCAAACTTGTCCTGTGTTGTGGAGATGAGATTTGATAAAGTAAGTGGAAATCCAGTAAAAGTTTCATTTGGCTACTTTGCACTCTCGAGATAATCGTCACCATGTGCCAAATGCAATATAATAGCAATCTGAACACATTCGCGCATAAATGAAATGACCACAATTTTCTCCAAAACTATAACAGATGCAAACTTGTCCTGTGTGGTGGAGATGAGATTTGATAAAGTAAGTGGAAATCCAGTAAAAGTTTCATTTGGCTACTTTGCACTCTCGAGATAATCGTCACCATGTGCCAAATGCAAAATAATAGCAATCTGAACACATTCGCGCATAAATGAAATGACTACAATTTTCTCCAAAACTATAACAGATGCAAACTTGTCCTGTGTGGTGGAGATGAGATTTGATAAAGTAAGTGGAAATCCAGTAAAAGTTTCATTTGGCTACTTTGCACTCTCGAGATAATCGTCACCATGTGCCAAATGCAAAATAATAGCAATCTGAACACATTCGCGCATAAATGAAATGACCACAATTTTCTCCAAAACTATAACAGATGCAAACTTGTCCTGTGTGGTGGAGATGAGATTTGATAAAGTAAGTGGAAATCCAGTAAAAGTTTCATTTGGCTACTTTGCACTCTCGAGATAATCGTCACCATGTGCCAAATGCAAAATAATAGCAATCTGAACACATTCGCGCATAAATGAAATGACCACAATTTTCTCCAAAACTATAACAGATGCAAACTTGTCCTGTGTGGTGGAGATGAGATTTGATAAAGTAAGTGGAAATCCAGTAAAAGTTTCATTTGGCTACTTTGCACTCTCGAGATAATCGTCACCATGTGCCAAATGCAATATAATAGCAATCTGAACACATTCGCGCATAAATGAAATGACCACAATTTTCTCCAAAACTATAACAGATGCAAACTTGTCCTGTGTGGTGGAGATGAGATTTGATAAAGTAAGTGGAAATCCAGTAAAGGTTTCATTTGGCTACTTTGCACTCTCGAGATAATCGTCACCATGTGCCAAATGCAATATAATAGCAATCTGAACACATTCGCGCATAAATGAAATGACCACAATTTTCTCCAAAACTATAACAGATGCAAACTTGTCCAGTGTGGTGGAGATGAGATTTGATAAAGTAAGTGGAAATCCAGTAAAAGTTTCATTTGGCTACTTTGCACTCTCGAGATAATCGTCACCATGTGCCAAATGCAATATAATAGCAATCTGAACACATTCGCGCATAAATGAAATGACCACAATTTTCTCCAAAACTATAACAGATGCAAACTTGTCCTGTGTGGTGGAGATGAGATTTGATAAAGTAAGTGGAAATCCAGTAAAAGTTTCCTTTGGCTACTTTGCACTCTCGAGATAATCGTCACCATGTGCCAAATGCAATATAATAGCAATCTGAACACATTCGCGCATAAATGAAATGACCACAATTTTCTCCAAAACTATAACAGATGCAAACTTGTCCTGTGTGGTGGAGATGAGATTTGATAAAGTAAGTGGAAATCCAGTAAAAGTTTCATTTGGCTACTTTGCACTCTCGAGATAATCGTCACCATGTGCCAAATGCAATATAATAGCAATCTGAACACATTCGCGCATAAATGAAATTACCACAATTTTCTCCAAAACTATATCAGATGCAAACTTGTCCTGTGTGGTGGAGATGAGATTTGATAAAGTAAGTGGAAATCCAGTAAAAGTTTCATTTGGCTACTTTGCACTCTCGAGATAATCGTCACCATGTGCCAAATACAAAATAATAGCAATCTGAACACATTCGCGCATAAATGAAATGACCACAATTTTCTCCAAAACTATAACAGATGCAAACTTGTCCTGTGTTGTGGAGATGAGATTTGATAAAGTAAGTGGAAATCCAGTAAAAGTTTCATTTGGCTACTTTGCACTCTCGAGATAATCGTCACCATGTGCCAAATGCAATATAATAGCAATCTAAACACATTCGCGCATAAATGAAATGACCACAATTTTCTCCAAAACTATAACAGATGCAAACTTGTCCTGTGTGGTGGAGATGAGATTTGATAAAGTAAGTGGAAATCCAGTAAAAGTTTCATTTGGCTACTTTGCACTCTCGAGATAATCGTCACCATGTGCCAAATGCAAAATAATAGCAATCTGAACACATTCGCGCATAAATGAAATGACTACAATTTTCTCCAAAACTATAACAGATGCAAACTTGTCCTGTGTGGTGGAGATGAGATTTGATAAAGTAAGTGGAAATCCAGTAAAAGTTTCATTTGGCTACTTTGCACTCTCGAGATAATCGTCACCATGTGCCAAATGCAAAATAATAGCAATCTGAACACATTCGCGCATAAATGAAATGACCACAATTTTCTCCAAAACTATAACAGATGCAAACTTGTCCTGTGTGGTGGAGATGAGATTTGATAAAGTAAGTGGAAATCCAGTAAAAGTTTCATTTGGCTACTTTGCACTCTCGAGATAATCGTCACCATGTGCCAAATGCAAAATAATAGCAATCTGAACACATTCGCGCATAAATGAAATGACCACAATTTTCTCCAAAACTATAACAGATGCAAACTTGTCCTGTGTGGTGGAGATGAGATTTGATAAAGTAAGTGGAAATCCAGTAAAAGTTTCATTTGGCTACTTTGCACTTTCGAGATAATCGTCACCATGTGCCAAATGCAAAATAATAGCAATCTGAACACATTCGCGCATAAATGAAATGACCACAATTTTCTCCAAAACTATAACAGATGCAAACTTGTCCTGTGTGGTGGAGATGAGATTTGATAAAGTAAGTGGAAATCCAGTAAAAGTTTCATTTGGCTACTTTGCACTCTCGAGATAATCGTCACCATGTGCCAAATGCAAAATAATAGCAATCTGAACACATTCGCGCATAAATGAAATGACCACAATTTTCTCCAAAACTATAACAGATGCAAACTTGTCCTGTGTGGTGGAGATGAGATTTGATAAAGTAAGTGGAAATCCAGTAAAAGTGTCATTTGGCTACTTTGCACTCTCGAGATAATCGTCACCATGTGCCAAATGCAATATAATAGCAATCTGAACACATTCGCGCATAAATGAAATGACCACAATTTTCTCCAAAACTATAACAGATGCAAACTTGTCCTGTGTGGTGGAGATGAGATTTGATAAAGTAAGTGGAAATCCAGTAAAAGTTTCATTTGGCTACTTTGCACTCTCGAGATAGTCGTCACCATGTGCCAAATGCAATATAATAGCAATCTGAACACATTCGCGCTTAAATGAAATGACCACAATTTTCTCCAAAACTATAACAGATGCAAACTTGTCCTGTGTGGTGGAGATGAGATTTGATAAAGTAAGTGGAAATCTAGTAAAAGTTTCATTTGGCTACTTTGCACTCTCGAGATAATCGTCACCATGTGCCAAATGCAATATAATAGCAATCTGAACACATTCGCGCATAAATGAAATGACCACAATTTTCTCCAAAACTATAACAGATGCAAACTTGTCCTGTGTGGTGGAGATGAGATTTGATAAAGTAAGTGGAAATCCAGTAAAAGTTTCATTTGGCTACTTTGCACTCTCGAGATAATCGTCACCATGTGCCAAATGCAATATAATAGCAATCTGAACACATTCGCGCATAAATGAAATGACCACAATTTTCTCCAAAACTATATCAGATGCAAACTTGTCCTGTGTGGTGGAGATGAGATTTGATAAAGTAAGTGGAAATCCAGTAAAAGTTTCATTTGGCTACTTTGCACTCTCGAGATAATCGTCACCATGTGCCAAATGCAATATAATAGCAATCTGAACACATTCTCGCATAAATGAAATGACCACAATTTTCTCCAAAACTATAACAGATGCAAACTTGTCCTGTGTGGTGGAGATGAGATTTGATAAAGTAAGTGGAAATCCAGTAAAAGTTTCATTTGGCTACTTTGCACTCTCGAGATAATCGTCACCATGTGCCAAATGCAATATAATAGCAATCTGAACACATTCGCGCATAAATGAAATGACCACAATTTTCTCCAAAACTATAACAGATGCAAACTTGTCCTGTGTGGTGGAGATGAGATTTGATAAAGTAAGTGGAAATTCAGTAAAAGTTTCATTTGGCTACTTTGCACTCTCGAGATAATCGTCACCATGTGCCAAATGCAATATAATAGCAATCTGAACACATTCGCGCATAAATGAAATGACCACAATTTTCTCCAAAACTATAACAGATGCAAACTTGTCCTGTGTGGTGGAGATGAGATTTGATAAAGTAAGTGGAAATCCAGTAAAATTTTCATTTGGCTACTTTGCACTCTCGAGATAATCGTCACCATGTGCCAAATGCAATATAATAGCAATCTGAACACATTCGCGCATAAATGAAATGACCACAATTTTCTCCAAAACTATAACAGATGCAAACTTGTCCTGTGTGGTGGAGATGAGATTTGATAAAGTAAGTGGAAATCCAGTAAAAGTGTCATTTGGCTACTTTGCACTCTCGAGATATTCGTCACCATGTGCCAAATGCAATATAATAGCAATCTGAACACATTCGCGCATAAATGAAATGACCACAATTTTCTCCAAAACTATAACAGATGCAAACTTGTCCTGTGTGGTGGAGATGAGATTTGATAAAGTAAGTGGAAATCCAGTAAAAGTGTCATTTGGCTACTTTGCACTCTCGAGATAATCGTCACCATGTGCCAAATGCAATATAATAGCAATCTGAACACATTCGCGCATAAATGAAATGACCACAATTTTCTCCAAAACTATAACAGATGCAAACTTGTCCTGTGTGGTGGAGATGAGATTTGATAAAGTAAGTGGAAATCCAGTAAAAGTTTCATTTGGCTACTTTGCACTCTCGAGATAATCGTCACCATGTGCCAAATGCAATATAATAGCAATCTGAACACATTCGCGCATAAATGAAATGACCACAATTTTCTCCAAAACTATAACAGATGCAAACTTGTCCTGTGTGGTGGAGATGAGATTTGATAAAGTAAGTGGAAATCCAGTAAAAGTTTCATTTGGCTACTTTGCACTCTCGAGATAATCGTCACCATGTGCCAAATGCAATATAATAGCAATCTGAACACATTCGCGCATAAATGAAATGACCACAATTTTCTCCAAAACTATAACAGATGCAAACTTGTCCTGTGTGGTGGAGATGAGATTTGATAAAGTAAGTGGAAATCCAGTAAAAGTTTCATTTGGCTACTTTGCACTCTCGAGATAGTCGTCACCATGTGCCAAATGCAATATAATAGCAATCTGAACACATTCGCGCTTAAATGAAATGACCACAATTTTCTCCAAAACTATAACAGATGCAAACTTGTCCTGTGTGGTGGAGATGAGATTTGATAAAGTAAGTGGAAATCCAGTAAAAGTTTCATTTGGCTACTTTGCACTCTCGAGATAATCGTCACCATGTGCCAAATGCAATATAATAGCAATCTGAACACATTCGCGCATAAATGAAATGACCACAATTTTCTCCAAAACTATAACAGATGCAAACTTGTCCTGTGTGGTGGAGATGAGATTTGATAAAGTAAGTGGAAATCCAGTAAAAGTTTCATTTGGCTACTTTGCACTCTCGAGATAATCGTCACCATGTGCCAAATGCAATATAATAGCAATCTGAACACATTCGCGCATAAATGAAATGACCACAATTTTCTCCAAAACTATATCAGATGCAAACTTGTCCTGTGTGGTGGAGATGAGATTTGATAAAGTAAGTGGAAATCCAGTAAAAGTTTCATTTGGCTACTTTGCACTCTCGAGATAATCGTCACCATGTGCCAAATGCAATATAATAGCAATCTGAACACATTCTCGCATAAATGAAATGACCACAATTTTCTCCAAAACTATAACAGATGCAAACTTGTCCTGTGTGGTGGAGATGAGATTTGATAAAGTAAGTGGAAATCCAGTAAAAGTTTCATTTGGCTACTTTGCACTCTCGAGATAATCGTCACCATGTGCCAAATGCAATATAATAGCAATCTGAACACATTCGCGCATAAATGAAATGACCACAATTTTCTCCAAAACTATAACAGATGCAAACTTGTCCTGTGTGGTGGAGATGAGATTTGATAAAGTAAGTGGAAATTCAGTAAAAGTTTCATTTGGCTACTTTGCACTCTCGAGATAATCGTCACCATGTGCCAAATGCAATATAATAGCAATCTGAACACATTCGCGCATAAATGAAATGACCACAATTTTCTCCAAAACTATAACAGATGCAAACTTGTCCTGTGTGGTGGAGATGAGATTTGATAAAGTAAGTGGAAATCCAGTAAAAGTTTCATTTGGCTACTTTGCACTCTCGAGATAATCGTCACCATGTGCCAAATGCAATATAATAGCAATCTGAACACATTCGCGCATAAATGAAATGACCACAATTTTCTCCAAAACTATAACAGATGCAAACTTGTCCTGTGTGGTGGAGATGAGATTTGATAAAGTAAGTGGAAATCCAGTAAAAGTTTCATTTGGCTACTTTGCACTCTCGAGATAATCGTCAACATGTGCCAAATGCAATATAATAGCAATCTGAACACATTCGCGCATAAATGAAATGACCACAATTTTCTCCAAAACTATAACAGATGCAAACTTGTCCTGTGTGGTGGAGATGAGATTTGATAAAGTAAGTGGAAATCCAGTTAAAGTGTCATTTGGCTACTTTGCACTCTCGAGATAATCGTCACCATGTGCCAAATGCAATATAATAGCAATCTGAACACATTCGTGCATAAATGAAATGACCACAATTTTCTCCAAAACTATAACAGATGCAAACTTGTCCTGTGTGGTGGAGATGAGATTTGATAAAGTAAGTGGAAATCCAGTAAAAGTTTCATTTGGCTACTTTGCACTCTCGAGATAATCGTCACCATGTGCCAAATGCAATATAATAGCAATCTGAACACATTCGCGCATAAATGAAATGACCACAATTTTCTCCAAAACTATAACAGATGCAAACTTGTCCTGTGTGGTGGAGATGAGATTTGATAAAGTAAGTGGAAATCCAGTAAAAGTTTCATTTGGCTACTTTGCACTCTCGAGATAATCGTCACCATGTGCCAAATGCAATATAATAGCAATCTGAACACATTCGCGCATAAATGAAATGACCACAATTTTCTCCAAAACTATAACAGATGCAAACTTGTCCTCTGTGGTGGAGATGAGATTTGATAAAGTAAGTGGAAATCCAGTAAAAGTTTCATTTGGCTACTTTGCACTCTCGAGATAATCGTCACCATGTGCCAAATGCAATATAATAGCAATCTGAACACATTCGCGCATAAATGAAATGACCACAATTTTCTTCAAAACTATAACAGATGCAAACTTGTCCTGTGTGGTGGAGATGAGATTTGATAAAGTAAGTGGAAATCCAGTAAAAGTTTCATTTGGCTACTTTGCACTCTCGAGATAATCGTCACCATGTGCCAAATGCAATATAATAGCAATCTGAACACATTCGCGCATAAATGAAATGACCACAATTTTCTCCAAAACTATAACAGATGCAAACTTGTCCTGTGTGGTGGAGATGAGATTTGATAAAGTAAGTGGAAATCCAGTAAAAGTTTCATTTGGCTACTTTGCACTCTCGAGATAATCGTCACCATGTGCCAAATGCAATATAATAGCAATCTGAACACATTCGCGCATAAATGAAATGACCACAATTTTCTCCAAAACTATAACAGATGCAAACTTGTCCTGTGTGGTGGAGATGAGATTTGATAAAGTAAGTGGAAATCCAGTAAAAGTTTCATTTGGCTACTTTGCACTCTCGAGTAGAGATGAGCGAACCGGTCGCGGTTCGGCTCGAGGTTGGTTCGCCGAACGGACCTCCCGTTCGAGTTCGGTTCGTCGAACGTTCGACGAACCGAACTCGAACTGCATAGGAAACAATGGCAGGCAATCACAAACACAGAAAAACACCTAGAAAACACCCTCAAAGGTGTCCTAAAGGTGACAAACAACTCAAACACATTGGAAAGTGACAAGGACATATACTCATGCGAAAACAAAACAGCTGGACAAGGAAAAAGAGGAGGACACACAGATATAGGCATGGTACGCCATTCTAAAATCATGTAAAACACCGCAAGGTGACTCCAAGCATAGTCTCCCTTTTTTTCCAAAAATTGGGCCACACACCCACCCACCCTTTCAGTGGCAGCACTTGGGCCCCAGTTGTACAATTCACAGCTAGATTTGCATCAAGCACATTCAAAAATACGCCATTCTTATCCGTCCCCAGGATGACACCGGGGTAGGTAGCAAAGTCTTTCCTGATCCCAGCTCTGTTCATCTTGGCTTCTTTTAAAAACACAGCAAGCAAGGGTTACTCCAAGCGGAGTCTCCCTTTTTTCCAAAAATTGGGCCACACAGACACCCACCCCATCAGTGGCAGCACTTGGGCCCTAGTTGCAAACAGGATGTTTTGATTTGCATCAAGCACATTCAAAAATACGCCATTCTTATCCGTCCCCAGGATGACACCGGAGTAGGTAGCAAAGTCTTTCCTGATCCCAGCTCTGTTCATCTTGGCTTCTTTTAAAAACACAGCAAGCAAGGGTTACTCCAAGCGGAGTCTCCCTTTTTTCCAAAAATTGGGCCACACAGACACCCACCCCATCAGTGGCAGCACTTGGGCCCTAGTTGCAAACAGGATGTTTTGATTTGCATCAAGCACATTCAAAAATACGCCATAATTAACCGTCCCCAGGATGACACCGGGGTAGGTAGCAAAGTCTTTGCTGAACCATGTCTTGTTCATCTTGGCTTCTTTTAAAAACAATGTAAGCAAGGGTTACTCCAAGCGGAGTCTCCCTTTTTTCCAAAAATTGGGCCCCACACACACCCACCCCTTCAGTGGCAGCAGTTGTGCCCCAGTTGTACACTTCACAGCTAGATTTGCATCAAGCACATTCAAAAATACGCTATTCTTAACCGTCCCCAGGATGACACCGGGGTAGGTAGCAAAGTCTTTCCTGATCCCAGCTCTGTTCATCTTGGCTTCTTTTAAAAACACAGCAAGCAAGGGTTACTCCAAGCGGAGTCTCCCTTTTTTCCAAAAATTGGGCCACACAGACACCCACCCCATCAGTGGCAGCACTTGGGCCCTAGTTGCAAACAGGATGTTTTGATTTGCATCAAGCACATTCAAAAATACGCCATTCTTATCCGTCCCCAGGATGACACCGGGGTAGGTAGCAAAGTCTTTCCTGATCCCAGCTCTGTTCATCTTGGCTTCTTTTAAAAACACAGCAAGCAAGGGTTACTCCAAGCGGAGTCTCCCTTTTTTCCAAAAATTGGGCCACACAGACACCCACCCCATCAGTGGCAGCACTTGGGCCCTAGTTGCAAACAGGATGTTTTGATTTGCATCAAGCACATTCCAAAATACGCCATTCTTATCCGTCCCCAGGATGACACCGGGGTAGGTAGCAAAGTCTTTCCTGATCCCAGCTCTGTTCATCTTGGCTTCTTTTAAAAACACAGCAAGCAAGGGTTACTCCAAGCGGAGTCTCCCTTTTTTCCAAAAATTGGGCCACACAGACACCCACCCCATCAGTGGCAGCACTTGGGCCCTAGTTGCAAACAGGATGTTTTGATTTGCATCAAGCACATTCAAAAATACGCCATTCTTATCCGTCCCCAGGATGACACCGGGGTAGGTAGCAAAGTCTTTCCTGATCCCAGCTCTGTTCATCTTGGCTTCTTTTAAAAACACAGCAAGCAAGGGTTACTCCAAGCGGAGTCTCCCTTTTTTCCAAAAATTGGGCCACACAGACACCCACCCCATCAGTGGCAGCACTTGGGCCCTAGTTGCAAACAGGATGTTTTGATTTGCATCAAGCACATTCCAAAATACGCCATTCTTATCCGTCCCCAGGATGACACCGGGGTAGGTAGCAAAGTCTTTCCTGATCCCAGCTCTGTTCATCTTTGCTTCTTTTAAAAACACAGCAAGCAAGGGTTACTCCAAGCGGAGTCTCCTTTTTTTCCAAAAATTGGGCCCCACACACCCACCCATTCAGTGGCAGCAGTTGTGCCCCAGTTGTACACTTCACAGCTAGATTTGCATCAAGCACATTCCAAAATACGCCATTCTTATCCGTCCCCAGGATGACACCGGGGTAGGTAGCAAAGTCTTTCCTGATCCCAGCTCTGTTCATCTTGGCTTCTTTTAAAAACACAGCAAGCAAGGGTTACTCCAAGCGGAGTCTCCTTTTTTTCCAAAAATTGGGCCCCACACACCCACCCATTCAGTGGCAGCAGTTGTGCCCCAGTTGTACACTTCACAGCTAGATTTGCATCAAGCACATTCCAAAATACGCCATTCTTATCCGTCCCCAGGATGACACCGGGGTAGGTAGCAAAGTCTTTCCTGATCCCATGACTTGTTCATCTTGGCTTCTTTTAAAAACAATGTAAGCAAGAGTTACTCCAAGCGGAGTCTCCCTTTTTTCCAAAAATTGGGCCCCACACACACCCACCCATTCAGTGGCAGCACTTGTGCCCTAGTTGTACACTTCACAGCTAGATTTGCATCAAGCACATTCAAAAATACGCTATTCTTAACCGTCCCCAGGATGATACCGGGGTAGGTAGCAAAGTCTTTCCTGATCCCAGCTCTGTTCATCTTGGCTTCTTTTAAAAACACAGCAAGCAAGGGTTACTCCAAGCGGAGTCTCCCTTTTTTCCAAAAATTGGGCCACACAGACACCCACCCCATCAGTGGCAGCACTTGGGCCCTAGTTGCAAACAGGATGTTTTGATTTGCATCAAGCACATTCAAAAATACGCCATTCTTATCCGTCCCCAGGATGACACCGGGGTAGGTAGCAAAGTCTTTCCTGATCCCAGCTCTGTTCATCTTGGCTTCTTTTAAAAACAATGTAAGCAAGGGTTACTCCAAGCGGAGCCTCCCTTTTTTCCAAAAATTGGGCCACACAGACACCCACCCCATCAGTGGCAGCACTTGTGCCCTAGTTGCAAACAGGATGTTTTGATTTGCATCAAGCACATTCAAAATCAACAAGCATTTACTCTCCCCAGGATGACACAGGGGTAGTAAATTCCTTCTGGATCCATGACTTGTTCATTTTGATGAACGTCAGTCTGTCCACATTGTCACTGGACAGACGCGTGCGCTTATCTGTCAGCACACACCCAGCAGCACTGAATACACGTTCAGAGACAACGCTGGCAGCTGGACACGACAAAATCTCCAAGGCGTAAGTTGCGAGCTCTGGCCATTTTTCTAGGTTTGAAGCCCAAAAGGAGCAAGGCTCCAGTTGCACAGTCATGGCATCGATGTTCATTTGGAGATACTCCTGTATCATCCTCTCCAGCCGTTGACTATGTGTCAGACTTGTTGTCTCTGGTGGCCTTGCAAAAGAGGGTCTAAAAAAATTATGAAAAGATTCCATAAAATTGCTGTTACCGGCACCAGATACGGTCCTACTGGTACGGGTAGACTGTTGAAGATGACGAGACCGTCCCATGTTTGTCAAGTTACAACTGGGAGATTCACTCCCTGCACCTGCACGGTTGTTTGGTGGAAAAGCCGAGCTAAGATCTAGTAACAGCTTCTGCTGATACTCCTGCATACGTGCGTCCCTTTCTATGGCTGGAATTATGTCACAAAATTTGGACTTGTACCGGGGATCTAATAGTGTGGCAATCCAGTAGTCATCATCACTTCTAATTTTGACAATACGACTGTCATGTTGGAGGTAGTGCAACAAAAAGGCACTCATGTGTCTTGCGCAGCCATGCGGACCAAGTCCACGCTGTGTTTGTGGCATAGAGGTGCTACCCGTTCTTTCTTCCTCTGACATCTCCCCCCAACCTCTTTCAACTGAAATTTGACCAAGGTCTCCCTCATCCGCTGAGTCTTCCATGTCCATGGACAGTTCGTCCTCCATTTCTTCATGTTCTCCTGCACCTTGCTCAACATTTCTCCTGCTACTATGCGCCCTTGTCGATCCCTGTCCCCCATGGTCCCATGCCTGCTGCGTTGGTGATGATGAACGTCTGGACCTTGGTGATGTTGTTGTCCCTTGCGCATATGAATCCTCCTGTAGTTCCTCCCCTTCATGTTGTCCCACCCCCTGACTCCGAATAGTGTTTAGCGTGTGCTCCAGCATGTAAATGACTGGAATCGTCATGCTGATAATGGCATTGTCAGAGCTAAACATATTCGTCGCCATGTCGAAACTGTGCAGAAGGGTGCATAGGTCCTTGATCTGAGACCACTCCATCAGGGTGATCTGCCCCACCTCTGCATCTCGTTGGCCCAGGCTATACGTCATGACGTATTGCACCAGGGCTCTGCGGTGCTGCCACAGTCGCTGTAACATGTGGAGAGTTGAATTCCAGCGTGTCGCCACATCGCATTTCAGGCGATGAACCGGCAGGCCGAAAGACTTCTGGAGCGATGCAAGTCGATCAGCTGCGGCGCTTGAACGGCGGAAGTGAGCAGACAGTTTTCGTGCCCTGTTCAGAAGGCCATCTAGGCCGGGATAGTGTGTTAAAAATTGCTGCACGACAAGGTTCAACACGTGAGCCATACAAGGTACGTGTGTCACCTTGCCCAGGCGAAGGGCCGCACCCAGGTTTGCAGCATTGTCGCACACGGCCTTACCAGGCTGCAGGTTGAGTGGAGACAACCATTTATTAAACTCGGACCGCAGAGCTGACCACAACTCCTCAGCTGTGTGACTCTTATTACCAAGACATGTCAAGCTAAAGACCGCCTGATGCCGTTGCGCTCTGCTGCCAGCATAGTAATGAGGGCTGCGTGATTCCTTCTGCGCAGTGAGAACGCTGGTGGCCTGACCAGGCAGGCTTGGGGCGGAGGTGGAGGACCCAGATGAGGTGGAGGATGCATAATCTGTGGCGGAACTTGGACAGACAGAGGATTGACACACAAGTCGTGGGGACGGCAAGACTTGTGCAGCAGACCCTTCACCATCTATCACCATAGTTACCGAGTGCCCAGTCAGCGACATGTAACGTCCCTGTCCATGCTTACTGGTCCAAGTATCGGTGGTGAAATGCACCCGTTGACACACAGAGTTTCTCAAGGAAGCGGTGATGTTGTGTGCGACATGCTGGTGTAGCGCGGGCACACCTTTCTTAGAGAAGTAGTGGCGACTAGGCATCTGGTACTGGGGCACAGCGACAGACATAAGGTCTCTAAAATCCTGTGTGTCCACTAGGCGGAAAGGCAGCATTTCGGTAGCCAACAGCTTACAGAGGGATAGAGTCAACCTCTTAGCTTTGTCATGGGTCGGAGGAAGTGGCCTTTTATTTGACCACATCTGAGGGACAGAGATCTGGCCGCTGTGTGTAGACGGTGTTGAGTAGGGTGTCCCTGGAAAAATGCAGGTTTGTGAGGAAAGTGCAGGCGGAGACATGATGTTGCCTTCATCCAACGTTGGTGCTATCGATGTCTGAGAGAGCTGTACACACTCACTTGTTTCCCCTTCCAAACCAACTGACGACCTTACAAGCAAACTGCCTGTTGCGGTTACAGTGGTGGAAGTTTTGCGTGGAAAAACAGGTGTGACAGCTGTCCCCACAGTCCTAGAAGATGAAGAGCGCGCGGATGCACTGGAAGGGGCGGGCGGTGGATGGTTCGCTCCGCTAGGCCGCATTGCAGCACGGTGAGCTTCCCACCGGGACTTATGATATTTATTCATGTGACGATTCATGGAAGAAGTTGTCAAACTGCTGAGGTTTTGACCTCTACTAACAGAATCATGACAAATGTTACATATCACATGAGTTGGGCGATCTTTTTCGATGTGAAAAAAGGACCAGGCTAGGCAAGGCTTAGAGGCCATGCGACCTGTTGATCCACCCCGAATAATGCTCATAGGCAGAGTGGTGGCTGAGGATGCAGTTGTAGACGTGCTACCAGTGCTCCGACTCTGTCCAGGAAGGCGCAAGGTAACTTCGTCGTCGGTTGCATCCTCCTCCACCGCCTCTGTTGACCTCCTCGAGTGCCTGACTGGGGGTTGACAGTAGGTGGGATCTAGAACGTCATCATCAATTGTTGTGTTTGCACTCCCCTCCCCCTCAGACCGAGCCTCTTCTTGCCCTGACCGAATATTTAAGTTGTCATCCCAATCGGGTATCTGCGTCTCATCTTCATCAGTATGTTCCTCATTGTCTATAACCACAGGTGTTACAGTTTGTGACAAAGGGTCAACATTATGCTCAGAAACTTGGTCCTCACGGCCTGAATCTGAGTCACAAAGGTTCTGGGCATCACTGCAGACCATTTCCTGTTCTGTACTCACTGTAGCTTGGGAGCAGACCTCTGATTCCCAGGCTATAGTGTGACTGAACAGCTCTGCAGACTCAGCCATCTCAGTTCCACCATACTGTGCTGGGCTGATGGAGACTTCAGAGCTGGGAGAAATCAAGTGTGATTGGGATGACAACTCAGAGGACTGTTGTTTTTTGGATGCGGTACTTGAAGTGGCTGAGAGGGCACTTGTTGGACCACTTGAGATCCATTCAAGCATTTTCCTTTTTTGCCCATCATCTACCTTTGTTCCTCTTTTTCGTGTCCGTAAAAAAGGGAGCACATCGGATTGTCCACAATAAGTTGTAGACATCTTACTTTTGCTGGTAGATGGTCTATCTTCAGCAGATGATAATGGAGCTTTGACACCTTCCCCACTGACAAAACCTTTTTTGACTTTTCCACCACGCCTCTTCCCCTTTCCACCAGCATCTGTCATTTTGCCACTCATGTTGATTGCGACAAGATTGTGGACTGAAAATGTGGTAGTAAAAATTGAGAGGTGGTGAAGATTGCAGTGGTGGTCTAGCTTTATTAACAGCAGAATAATAAAGAATAAATATCCCTGACAATGCAACTTAGTTATAATTAGTTGTAGTGTGCAACGCAGGCAGACGTGCTGCAAATGTCTTGGCACTAGTGGGACTATAGCAAAGTCCAATAGCCACGTATAGGATGCCACTAGGTACACTGAGTGTTTGCTAGTATAATGGCTTAGTTATAATTAGTTGGAGTGTGCAACGCAGGCAGACGTGCTGCAAATGTCTTGGCACTAGTGGGACTAAAGCAAAGTCCAATAGCCACGTATAGGATGCCACTAGGTACACTGAGTGTGTGGTAGTATAATGGCTTAGTTATAATTAGTTGGAGTGTGCAACGCAGGCAGATGCGCTCTGCAAATGTCTTGGCACTAGTGGGACTATAGCAAAGTCCAATAGCCACGTATAGGATGCCACTAGGTACACTGAGTGTTTGCTAGTATAATGGCTTAGTTATAATTAGTTGTAGTGTGCAACGCAGGCAGACATGCTGCAAATGTCTTGGCACTAGTGGGACTAAAGCAAAGTCCAATAGCCACGTATAGGATGCCACTAGGTACACTGAGTGTGTGCTAGTATAATGGCTTAGTTATAATTAGTTGGAGTGTGCAACGCAGGCAGATGCGAAATGTCTTGGCACTAGTGGGACTATAGCAAAGTCCAATAGCCACGTATAGGATGCCACTAGGTACAATGAGTGTTTGCTAGTATAATGGCTTAGTTATAATTAGTTGGAGTGTGCAACGCAGGCAGACGTGCTGCAAATGTCTTGGCACTAGTGGGACTATAGCAAAGTCCAATAGCCACGTATAGGATGCCACTAGGTACACTGAGTGTTTGCTAGTATAATGGCTTAGTTATAATTAGTTGGAGTGTGCAACGCAGGCAGATGCGCTCTGCAAATGTCTTGGCACGAGTGGGACTAAAGCAAAGTCCAATAGCCACGTATAGGATGCCACTAGGTACACTGAGTGTGTGCTAGTATAATGGCTTAGTTATAATTAGTTGGAGTGTGCAACGCAGGCAGATGCGTTCTGCAAATGTCTTGGCACTAGTGGGACTAAAGCAAAGTCCAATAGCCAGGTATAGGATGCCACTAGGTACACTGAGTGTTTGCTAGTATAATGGCTTAGTTATAATTAGTTGGAGTGTGCAACGCAGGCAGATGCGCTCTGCAAATGTCTTGGCACTAGTGGGACTATAGCAAAGTCCAATAGCCTCGTATAGGATGCCACTAGGTACACTGAGTGTTTGCTAGTATAATGGCTTAGTTATAATTAGTTGTAGTGTGCAACGCAGGCAGACGTGCTGCAAATGTCTTGGCACTAGTGGGACTATAGCAAAGTCCAATAGCCACGTATAGGATGCCACTAGGTACACTGAGTGTTTGCTAGTATAATGGCTTAGTTATAATTAGTTGGAGTGTGCAACGCAGGCAGACGTGCTGCAAATGTCTTGGCACTAGTGGGACTAAAGCAAAGTCCAATAGCCACGTATAGGATGCCACTAGGTACACTGAGTGTGTGCTAGTATAATGGCTTAGTTATAATTAGTTGGAGTGTGCAACGCAGGCAGATGCGTTCTGCAAATGTCTTGGCACTAGTGGGACTAAAGCAAAGTCCAATAGCCAGGTATAGGATGCCACTAGGTACACTGAGTGTTTGCTAGTATAATGGCTTAGTTATAATTAGTTGTAGTGTGCAACGCAGGCAGATGCGCTCTGCAAATGTCTTGGCACTAGTGGGACTATAGCAAAGTCCAATAGCCACGTATAGGATGCCACTAGGTACAATGAGTGTTTGCTAGTATAATGGCTTAGTTATAATTAGTTGGAGTGTGCAACGCAGGCAGACGTGCTGCAAATGTCTTGGCACTAGTGGGACTATAGCAAAGTCCAATAGCCACGTATAGGATGCCACTAGGTACACTGAGTGTTTGCTAGTATAATGGCTTAGTTATAATTAGTTGGAGTGTGCAACGCAGGCAGATGCGCTCTGCAAATGTCTTGGCACTAGTGGGACTATAGCAAAGTCCAATAGCCACGTATAGGATGCCACTAGGTACAATGAGTGTTTGCTAGTATAATGGCTTAGTTATAATTAGTTGTAGTGTGCAACGCAGGCAGACGTGCTGCAAATGTCTTGGCACTAGTGGGACTATAGCAAAGTCCAATAGCCACGTATAGGATGCCACTAGGTACACTGAGTGTTTGCTAGTATAATGGCTTAGTTATAATTAGTTGGAGTGTGCAACGCAGGCAGATGCGCTCTGCAAATGTCTTGGCACTAGTGGGACTATAGCAAAGTCCAATAGCCACGTATAGGATGCCACTAGGTACACTGAGTGTTTGCTAGTATAATGGCTTACTTATAATTAGTTGTAGTGTGCAACGCAGGCAGACGTGCTGCAAATGTCTTGGCACTAGTGGGACTATAGCAAAGTCCAATAGCCACGTATAGGATGCCACTAAGTACACTGAGTGTTTGCTAGTATAATGGCTTAGTTATAATTAGTTGGAGTGTGCAACGCAGGCAGACGTGCTGCAAATGTCTTGGCACTAGTGGGACTAAAGCAAAGTCCAATAGCCACGTATAGGATGCCACTAGGTACACTGAGTGTGTGCTAGTATAATGGCTTAGTTATAATTAGTTGGAGTGTGCAACGCAGGCAGATGCGTTCTGCAAATGTCTTGGCACTAGTGGGACTAAAGCAAAGTCCAATAGCCAGGTATAGGATGCCACTAGGTACTCTGAGTGTTTGCTAGTATAATGGCTTAGTTATAATTAGTTGGAGTGTGCAACGCAGGCAGATGCGCTCTGCAAATGTCTTGGCACTAGTGGGACTATAGCAAAGTCCAATAGCCACGTATAGGATGCCACTAGGTACACTGAGTGTTTGCTAGTATAATGGCTTAGTTATAATTAGTTGTAGTGTGCAACGCAGGCAGACGTGCTGCAAATGTCTTGGCACTAGTGGGACTATAGCAAAGTCCAATAGCCACGTATAGGATGCCACTAGGTACACTGAGTATTTGCTAGTATAATGGCTTAGTTATAATTAGTTGTAGTGTGCAACGCAGGCAGACGTGCTGCAAATGTCTTGGCACTAGTGGGACTAAAGCAAAGTCCAATAGCCACGTATAGGATGCCACTAGGTACACTGAGTGTTTGCTAGTATAATGGCTTAGTTATAATCAGTTGGAGTGTGCAGAGGACAAGAGGGTACAGTGGCAGGATTGTGGTGCTCTGGGTAGAGGAATGGAAGCCTGCCTTTCTATTCCCTCCTAATGGTGAAATGCAGGGAGGAAATCCCTGACCTGGGCTACACAGACGCTGTTGCTGTTTGCAGGACCTGTCACCTATGGCTCTCTGACCCTGCCGCTTAGAGCCCTTAAAAGGACTGCTATAAAGTGCTCTCCCTAAGCTGTCTAACGCTGTGTATGCAGCGCATACAGCTGTATCGGCTATAGGACTCAGTGAGGAGGACGGAGATGCGACAGTGATGTCTGACACCAAGGACGCAGAAGAGATAATGGCGTCCGGACGGGCAGATACTCGTTTTTATAATGCAGGGACATGTGACATGGACATCCTATCACACATGCCGTTGCTTCTCTGGCTAAAAGTCCACTTAGCTGTGTGTGTGTCTGGGATTGGCTGACATGCTGGACCGCCCCACAAGACGCGCGCGCTTAGGGAAGGAAGACAAGAAAAAAAAAAAAAAAATGGCGATCGCCATTATAGAAACAGCAGTGATCTGAAGGCGCTGTTCACGCACACTATACACTGAAATGTGATAATAGTTTGATTCACAGAGTGACTTACACTATTACAGCAGAAACCAAGCTATGATTTAGCTGTTTTTTGGCTGCTAGAACCGTTCTCGAACGTTTCTAGAACTATCGAGCTTTTGCAAAAAGCTCGAGTTCTAGTTCGATCTAGAACATGCCCCAAAATCACTCGAGCCTAGAACTGGAGAACCACGAACCGCGCTCAACTCTACTCTCGAGATAATCGTCACCATGTGCCAAATGCAAAATAATAGCAATCTGAACACATTCGCGCATAAATGAAATGACCACAATTTTCTCCAAAACTATAACAGATGCAAACTTGTCCTGTGTGGTGGAGATGAGATTTGATAAAGTAAGTGGAAATCCAGTAAAAGTTTCATTTGGCTACTTTGCACTCTCGAGATAATCGTCACCATGTGCCAAATGCAAAATAATAGCAATCTGAACACATTCGCGCATAAATGAAATTACCACAATTTTCTCCAAAACTATAACAGATGCAAACTTGTCCTGTGTGGTGGAGATGAGATTTGATAAAGTAAGTGGAAATCCAGTAAAAGTTTCATTTGGCTTCTTTGCACTCTCGAGATAATCGTCACCATGTGCCAAATGCAATATAATAGCAATCTGAACACATTCGCGCATAAATGAAATGACCACAATTTTCTTCAAAACTATAACAGATGCAAACTTGTCCTGTGTGGTGGAGATGAGATTTGATAAAGTAAGTGGAAATCCAGTAAAAGTTTCATTTGGCTACTTTGCACTCTCGAGATAATCGTCACCATGTGCCAAATGCAATATAATAGCAATCTGAACACATTCGCGCATAAATGAAATGACCACAATTTTCTCCAAAACTATAACAGATGCAAACTTGTCCTGTGTGGTGGAGATGAGATTTGATAAAGTAAGTGGAAATCCAGTAAAAGTTTCATTTGGCTACTTTGCACTCTCGAGATAATCGTCACCATGTGCCAAATGCAATATAATAGCAATCTGAACACATTCGCGCATAAATGAAATGACCACAATTTTCTCCAAAACTATAACAGATGCAAACTTGTCCTGTGTGGTGGAGATGAGATTTGATAAAGTAAGTGGAAATCCAGTAAAAGTTTCATTTGGCTACTTTGCACTCTCGAGATAATCGTCACCATGTGCCAAATGCAATATAATAGCAATCTGAACACATTCGCGCAGAAATGAAATGACCACAATTTTCTCCAAAACTATAACAGATGCAAACTTGTCCTGTGTGGTGGAGATGAGATTTGATAAAGTAAGTGGAAATCCAGTAAAAGTTTCATTTGGCTACTTTGCACTCTCGAGATAATCGTCACCATGTGCCAAATGCAATATAATAGCAATCTGAACACATTCGCGCATAAATGAAATGACCACAATTTTCTCCAAAACTATAACAGATGCAAACTTGTCCTGTGTGGTGGAGATGAGATTTGATAAAGTAAGTGGAAATCCAGTAAAAGTTTCATTTGGCTACTTTGCACTCTCGAGATAATCGTCACCATGTGCCAAATGCAATATAATAGCAATCTGAACACATTCGCGCATAAATGAAATGACCACAATTTTCTCCAAAACTATAACAGATGCAAACTTGTCCTGTGTGGTGGAGATGAGATTTGATAAAGTAAGTGGAAATCCAGTAAAAGTTTCATTTGGCTACTTTGCACTCTCGAGATAATCGTCACCATGTGCCAAATGCAATATAATAGCAATCTGAACACATTCGCGCATAAATGAAATGACCACAATTTTCTCCAAAACTATAACAGATGCAAACTTGTCCTGTGTGGTGGAGATGAGATTTGATAAAGTAAGTGGAAATCCAGTAAAAGTTTCATTTGGCTACTTTGCACTCTCGAGATAATCGTCACCATGTGCCAAATGCAATATAAAAGCAATCTGAACACATTCGCGCATAAATGAAATGACCACAATTTTCTCCAAAACTATAACAGATGCAAACTTGTCCTGTGTGGTGGAGATGAGATTTGATAAAGTAAGTGGAAATCCAGTAAAAGTTTCATTTGGCTACTTTGCACTCTCGAGATAATCGTCACCATGTGCCAAATGCAATATAATAGCAATCTGAACACATTCGCGCATAAATGAAATGACCACAATGTTCTCCAAAACTATAACAGATGCAAACTTGTCCTGTGTGGTGGAGATGAGATTTGATAAAGTAAGTGGAAATCCAGTAAAAGTTTCATTTGGCTACTTTGCACTCTCGAGATAATCGTCACCATGTGCCAAATGCAATATAATAGCAATCTGAACACATTCGCGCATAAATGAAATGACCACAATTTTCTCCAAAACTATAACAGATGCAAACTTGTCCTGTGTGGTGGAGATGAGATTTGATAAAGTAAGTGGAAATCCAGTAAAAGTTTCATTTTGCTACTTTGCACTCTCGAGATAATCGTCACCATGTGCCAAATGCAATATAATAGCAATCTGAACACATTCGCGCATAAATGAAATGACCACAATTTTCTCCAAAACTATAACAGATGCAAACTTGTCCTGTGTGGTGGAGATGAGATTTGATAAAGTAAGTGGAAATCCAGTAAAAGTTTCATTTGGCTACTTTGCACTCTCGAGATAATCGTCACCATGTGCCAAATGCAATATAATAGCAATCTGAACACATTCGCGCATAAATGAAATGACCACAATTTTCTCCAAAACTATAACAGATGCAAACTTGTCCTGTGTGGTGGAGATGAGATTTGATAAAGTAAGTGGAAATCCAGTAAAAGTTTCATTTGGCTACTTTGCACTCTCGAGATAATCGTCACCATGTGCCAAATGCAATATAATAGCAATCTGAACACATTCGCGCATAAATGAAATGACCACAATTTTCTCCAAAACTATAACAGATGCAAACTTGTCCTGTGTGGTGGAGATGAGATTTGATAAAGTAAGTGGAAATCCAGTAAAAGTTTCATTTGGCTACTTTGCACTCTCGAGATAATCGTCACCATGTGCCAAATGCAATATAATAGCAATCTGAACACATTCGCGCATAAATGAAATGACCACAATTTTCTCCAAAACTATAACAGATGCAAACTTGTCCTGTGTGGTGGAGATGAGATTTGATAAAGTAAGTGGAAATCCAGTAAAAGTGTCATTTGGCTACTTTGCACTCTCGAGATAATCGTCACCATGTGCCAAATGCAATATAATAGCAATCTGAACACATTCGCGCATAAATGAAATGACCACAATTTTCTCCAAAACTATAACAGATGCAAACTTGTCCTGTGTGGTGGAGATGAGACTTGATAAAGTAAGTGGAAATCCAGTAAAAGTGTCATTTGGCTACTTTGCACTCTCGAGATAATCGTCAACATGTGCCAAATGCAATATAATAGCAATCTGAACACATTCGCGCATAAATGAAATGACCACAATTTTCTCCAAAACTATAACAGATGCAAACTTGTCCTGTGTGGTGGAGATGAGATTTGATAAAGTAAGTGGAAATCCAGTAAAAGTTTCATTTGGCTACTTTGCACTCTCGAGATAATCGTCACCATGTGCCAAATGCAATATAATAGCAATCTGAACACATTCGCGCATAAATGAAATGACCACAATTTTCTCCAAAACTATAACAGATGCAAACTTGTCCTGTGTGGTGGAGATGAGATTTGATAAAGTAAGTGGAAATCCAGTAAAAGTTTCATTTGGCTACTTTGCACTCTCGAGATAATCGTCACCATGTGCCAAATGCAATATAATAGCAATCTGAACACATTCGCGCATAAATGAAATGACCACAATTTTCTCCAAAACTATAACAGATGCAAACTTGTCCTGTGTGGTGGAGATGAGATTTGATAAAGTAAGTGGAAATCCAGTAAAAGTTTCATTTGGCTACTTTGCACTCTCGAGATAATCGTCACCATGTGCCAAATGCAATATAATAGCAATCTGAACACATTCACGCATAAATGAAATGACCACAATTTTCTCCAAAACTATAACAGATGCAAACTTGTCCTGTGTGGTGGAGATGAGATTTGATAAAGTAAGTGGAAATCCAGTAAAAGTTTCATTTGGCTACTTTGCACTCTCGAGATAATCGTCACCATGTGCCAAATGCAATATAATAGCAATCTGAACACATTCGCGCATAAATGAAATGACCACAATTTTCTCCAAAACTATAACAGATGCAAACTTGTCCTGTGTGGTGGAGATGAGATTTGATAAAGTAAGTGGAAATCCAGTAAAAGTGTCATTTGGCTACTTTGCACTCTCGAGATAATCGTCACCATGTGCCAAATGCAATATAATAGCAATCTGAACACATTCGCGCATAAATGAAATGACCACAATTTTCTCCAAAACTATAACAGATGCAAACTTGTCCTGTGTGGTGGAGATGAGATTTGATAAAGTAAGTGGAAATCCAGTAAAAGTTTCATTTGGCTACTTTGCACTCTCGAGATAATCGTCACCATGTGCCAAATGCAAAATAATAGCAATCTGAACACATTCGCGCATAAATGAAATGACCACAATTTTCTCCAAAACTATAACAGATGCAAACTTGTCCTGTGTGGTGGAGATGAGATTTGATAAAGTAAGTGGAAATCCAGTAAAAGTTTCATTTGGCTACTTTGCACTCTCGAGATAATCGTCACCATGTGCCAAATGCAATATAATAGCAATCTGAACACATTCGCGCATAAATGAAATGACCACAATTTTCTCCAAAACTATAACAGATGCAAACTTGTCCTGTGTGGTGGAGATGAGATTTGATAAAGTAAGTGGAAATCCAGTAAAAGTTTCATTTGGCTACTTTGCACTCTCGAGATAATCGTCACCATGTGCCAAATGCAAAATAATAGCAATCTGAACACATTCGCGCATAAATGAAATGACCACAATTTTCTCCAAAACTATAACAGATGCAAACTTGTCCTGTGTGGTGGAGATGAGATTTGATAAAGTAAGTGGAAATCCAGTAAAAGTTTCATTTGGCTACTTTGCACTCTCGAGATAATCGTCACCATGTGCCAAATGCAAAATAATAGCAATCTGAACACATTCGCGCATAAATGAAATGACCACAATTTTCTCCAAAACTATAACAGATGCAAACTTGTCCTGTGTGGTGGAGATGAGATTTGATAAAGTAAGTGGAAATCCAGTAAAAGTTTCATTTGGCTACTTTGCACTCTCGAGATAATCGTCACCATGTGCCAAATGCAATATAATAGCAATCTGAACACATTCGCGCATAAATGAAATGACCACAATTTTCTCCAAAACTATAACAGATGCAAACTTGTCCTGTGTGGTGGAGATGAGATTTGATAAAGTAAGTGGAAATCCAGTAAAAGTTTCATTTGGCTACTTTGCACTCTCGAGATAATCGTCACCATGTGCCAAATGCAATATAAAAGCAATCTGAAAACATTCGCGCACAAATGAAATGACCACAATTTTCTCCAAAACTATAACAGATGCAAACTTGTCCTGTGTGGTGGAGATGAGATTTGATAAAGTAAGTGGAAATCCAGTAAAAGTTTCATTTGGCTACTTTGCACTCTCGAGATAATCGTCACCATGTGCCAAATGCAATATAATAGCAATCTGAACACATTCGCGCATAAATGAAATGACCACAATTTTCTCCAAAACTATAACAGATGCAAACTTGTCCTGTGTGGTGGAGATGAGATTTGATAAAGTAAGTGGAAATCCAGTAAGTTTCATTTGGCTACTTTGCACTCTCGAGATAATCGTCACCATGTGCCAAATGCAATATAATAGCAATCTGAACACATTCGCGCATAAATGAAATGACCACAATTTTCTCCAAAACTATAACAGATGCAAACTTGTCCTGTGTGGTGGAGATGAGATTTGATAAAGTAAGTGGAAATCCAGTAAAAGTTTCATTTGGCTACTTTGCACTCTCGAGATAATCGTCACCATGTGCCAAATGCAATATAAAAGCAATGTGAACACATTCGCGCATAATTGAAATGACCACAATTTTCTCCAAAACTATAACAGATGCAAACTTGTCCTGTGTGGTGGAGATGAGATTTGATAAAGTAAGTGGAAATCCAGTAAAAGTTTCATTTGGCTACTTTGCACTCTCGAGATAATCGTCACCATGTGCCAAATGCAATATAATAGCAATCTGAACACATTCGCGCATAAATGAAATGACCACAATGTTCTCCAAAACTATAACAGATGCAAACTTGTCCTGTGTGGTGGAGATGAGATTTGATAAAGTAAGTGGAAATCCAGTAAAAGTTTCATTTGGCTACTTTGCACTCTCGAGATAATCGTCACCATGTGCCAAATGCAATATAATAGCAATCTGAACACATTCGCGCATAAATGAAATGACCACAATTTTCTCCAAAACTATAACAGATGCAAACTTGTCCTGTGTGGTGGAGATGAGATTTGATAAAGTAAGTGGAAATCCAGTAAAAGTTTCATTTGGCTACTTTGCACTCTCGAGATAATCGTCACCATGTGCCAAATGCAATATAATAGCAATCTGAACACATTCGCGCATAAATGAAATGACCACAATTTTCTCCAAAACTATAACAGATGCAAACTTGTCCTGTGTGGTGGAGATGAGATTTGATAAAGTAAGTGGAAATCCAGTAAAAGTTTCATTTGGCTACTTTGCACTCTCGAGATAATCGTCACCATGTGCCAAATGCAATATAATAGCAATCTGAACACATTCGCGCATAAATGAAATGACCACAATTTTCTCCAAAACTATAACAGATGCAAACTTGTCCTGTGTGGTGGAGATGAGATTTGATAAAGTAAGTGGAAATCCAGTAAAAGTTTCATTTGGCTACTTTGCACTCTCGAGATAATCGTCACCATGTGCCAAATGCAATATAATAGCAATCTGAACACATTCGCGCATAAATGAAATGACCACAATTTTCTCCAAAACTATAACAGATGCAAACTTGTCCTGTGTGGTGGAGATGAGATTTGATAAAGTAAGTGGAAATCCAGTAAAAGTTTCATTTGGCTACTTTGCACTCTCGAGATAATCGTCACCATGTGCCAAATGCAATATAATAGCAATCTGAACACATTCGCGCATAAATGAAATGACCACAATTTTCTCCAAAACTATAACAGATGCAAACTTGTCCTGTGTGGTGGAGATGAGATTTGATAAAGTAAGTGGAAATCCAGTAAAAGTGTCATTTGGCTACTTTGCACTCTCGAGATAATCGTCACCATGTGCCAAATGCAATATAATAGCAATCTGAACACATTCGCGCATAAATGAAATGACCACA
>NW_027443439.1:0-45554 GCF_048569485.1 Anomaloglossus baeobatrachus | reverse complement strand
CCAGTTTTAGTGCAAAAGCAAGAAGGAGGAAAGCCAATAACTGGTTTAAACAAATTCACTCCGAAGTAACGTCGGAGAACTGAAAACCGTTCAACATGAACAACATGTGTACCCGAAAAACAACCAAAAATCCCGAAGGACAACAGGGCGGGTGCTGGGTCTCCCAATAGGAGCTAGAAGAAAAGGAATTTACGGTAAGTAACAAAATTCCCTTCTTCTTCGGCGCTCCATTGGGAGACCCAGACGATTGGGACGTCCAAAAGCTGTCCCTGGGTGGGTAAAGAATACCTCATGTTAGAGCTGCAAGACAGCCCTCCCCTATAGGGAGGCAACTGCCGCCTGCAGGACTCTTCTACCTAGGCTGGCGTCCGCCGAAGCATAGGTATGCACCTGATAATGTTTGGTGAAAGTGTGCAGACTCGACCAGGTAGCTGCCTGGCACACCTGTTGAGCCGTAGCCTGGTGTCGCAATGCCCAGGACGCACCCACGGCTCTGGTAGAATGGGCCTTCAGCCCTGATGGAACCGGAAGCCCAGCAGAACGGCAGGCTTCAAGAATTGGTTCTTTGATCCATCGAGCCAGGGTGGCCTTAGAAGCCTGCGACCCTTTGCGCTTACCAGCGACAAGGACAAAGAGTGCATCCGAACGGCGCAAGGGCGCCGTGCGGGAAATGTAGATTCTGAGTGCTCTCACCAGATCCAACAAATGTAAATCCTTCTCATACCGATGAACTGCATGAGGACAAAACGAAGGCAAAGAGATATCCTGATTAAGATGAAAAGAGGATACCACCTTCGGGAGAAACTCCTGAATGGGGCGCAGCACTACCTTGTCCTGGTGGAAGACCAGGAAGGGAGCCTTGGATGATAGCGCTGCCAGCTCAGACACTCTCCGAAGAGATGTGATCGCTACTAGAAAAGCCACTTTCTGTGATAGTCTAGAAAGTGAAACCTCCCTCAGAGGCTCGAAGGGCGGCTTCTGGAGGGCAACTAGTACCCTGTTCAGATCCCATGGATCTAACGGCCGCTTGTACGGGGGTACGATATGGCAAACCCCCTGTAGGAACGTGCGCACCTTAGGAAGGCGTGCCAAACGCCTCTGAAAAAAGACGGATAGCGCCGAGACCTGACCTTTAAGGGAGCCGAGCGACAAACCTTTTTCTAACCCAGATTGCAGGAAAGAAAGAAAGGTAGGCAATGCAAATGGCCAGGGGGACACTCCCTGAGCAGAGCACCAGGATAAGAATATCCTCCACGTTCTGTGGTAGATCTTAGCGGACGTGGGCTTCCTAGCCTGTCTCATGGTGGCAACGACCCCTTGGGATAATCCTGAAGACGCTAGGATCCAGGACTCAATGGCCACACAGTCAGGTTCAGGGCCGCAGAATTCCGATGGAAAAACGGCCCTTGGGACAGTAAGTCTGGTCGGTCTGGTAGTGCCCACGGTTGGCCGACCGTGAGCTGCCACAGATCCGGATACCACGCCCTCCTCGGCCAGTCTGGGGCGACGAGTATGACGCGGCTGCAATCGGATCTGATCTTGCGTAGCACTCTGGGCAAGAGTGCCAGAGGTGGAAACACATAAGGGAGCCGGAACTGCGACCAATCTTGCACTAGGGCGTCTGCCGCCAGCGCTCTTTGATCGCGATACCGTGCCATGAAGGTTGGGACCTTGTTGTTGTGCCGGGACGCCATGAGGTCGACGTCCGGCCTTCCCCATCGGCGACAGATTTCCTGAAACACGTCTGGGTGAAGGGACCATTCCCCTGCGTCCATGCCCTGGCGACTGAGGAAGTCTGCTTCCCAGTTTTCTACGCCGGGGATGTGAACTGCGGATATGGTGGAGGCCGTGGCTTCCACCCACATCAGAATCCGCCGGACTTCCTGGAAGGCTTGCCGACTGCGTGTCCCCCCTTGGTGGTTGATGTATGCCACCGCTGTGGAGTTGTCCGACTGAATTCGGATCTGCCTTCCTTCCAGCCACTCCTGGAAGGCTAGTAGGGCAAGATACACTGCTCTGATTTCCAGAACATTGATCTGAAGGGTGGACTCCTGCTGAGTCCACGTACCCTGAGCCCTGTGGTGGAGAAAAACTGCTCCCCACCCTGACAGACTCGCGTCTGTCGTGACCACCGCCCAAGACGGTGGTAGGAAGGATCTTCCCTGTGATAATGAGGTGGGAAGAAGCCACCACTGCAGAGAGTCCTTGGCCGTCTGGGAAAGGGAGACTTTCCTGTCCAGGGATTTTGACTTCCCGTCCCATTGGCGGAGAATGTCCCATTGAAGTGGGCGCAGATGAAACTGCACAAACGGAACCGCCTCCATTGCCGCCACCATCTTCCCGAGGAAGTGCATGAGGCGTCTTCAGGAGTGCGACTGACTTTGAAGGAGAGCCTGCACCCCAGTCTGTAGAGACCGCTGCTTGTCCAGCGGAAGCTTCACTATCGCTGAGAGAGTATGAAACTCCATGCCAAGATACGTTAGTGATTGGGTCGGTGACAGATTTGACTTTGAGAAGTTGATGATCCACCCGAACGTCTGGAGAGTCTCCAGTGCAACAGTCAAGCTGAGTTGGCATGCCTCTTGAGAGGGTGCCTTGACCAGTAGATCGTCCAAGTAAGGGATCACGGAGTGTCCCTGAGAGTGCAAGACTGCTACCACTGCCGCCATGATCTTGGTGAACACCCGTGGGGCTGTCGCCAGACCAAATGGCAGAGCTACGAACTGAAGATGGTCGTCTCCTATCACGAAGCGTAGAAAGCGTTGGTGCTCTGTAGCAATCGGCACGTGGAGATAAGCATCCTTGATGTCTATTGATGCTAGGAAATCTCCTTGAGACATTGAGACAATGACTGAGCGGAGGGATTCCATCCGGAACCGCCTGGCGTTCACATGCTTGTTGAGCAGTTTTAGGTCCAGAACAGGACGGAATGAGCCGTCCTTTTTTGGCACCACAAAGAGATTGGAGTAAAAACCTTGACCTCGTTCCTGAAGAGGAACAGGGACCACCACTCCTTCTGCTCTTAGAGAATGCACCGCCTGCAGAAGGGCATCTGCTCGGTCGGGATGTGGGGAAGTTCTGAAGAACCGAGGCGGAGGACGAGAACTGAACTCTATCCTGTACCCGTGAGACAAAATGTCTGTTACCCACCGGTCTTTGACCTGTGGCAGCCGAATGTCGCAAAAGCGGGAGAGCCTGCCACCGACCGAGGATGCGGAGGGAGGCGGCCGAAAGTCATGAGGCAGCCGCCTTGGAAGCGGTACCTCCGGTTGCTTTCTTGGGGCGTGAGTGAGCCCGCCAGGAATCAGAGCTCCTTTGCTCTTTCTGAGTCCCTTTGGACGAGGAGAATTGGGGCTTGCCCGAGCCTCGAAAGGACCGAAACTTTGACTGCCACTTCCTCTGTGGAGGTTTGCTTGATCTGGGCTGGGGTAAGGAGGAGTCCTTACCTTTGGACTGTTTAATGATTTCCGCCAATTGCTCACCAAACAGTCTGTCTCCAGATAATGGCAAGCTGGTTAAACATTTTTTAGAAGCAGAATCTGCTTTCCATTCCTTTAACCACAAGGCTCTGCGCAAAACTACAGAGTTGGCGGATGCCATTGAGGTACGGCTCGTAGAGTCCAGTACCGCATTGATAGCGTAGGTCGCAAACGCAGACATTTGCGTAGTTAGGGACGCCACTTGCGGCACTGCTGGACGTATGAGAGAGTCCACCTGTGCCAGACCAGCTGAAATAGCTTGGAGCGCCCACACGGCCGCGAATGCTGGAGCAAACGACGCGCCAATAGCTTCATAGACAGATTTCAACCAAAGGTCCATCTGTCTGTCATTGGCATCTTTAAGTGAAGCCCCATCCTCCACTGCAACTATGGATCTAGCTGCAAGTCTGGATATTGGAGGGTCCACTTTTGGACACTGGGTCCAGCGTTTGACCACGTCAGGGGGAAAAGGATAACGTGTATCCTTAAGGCGTTTAGAAAAACGCTTGTCCGGATAAGTATTGTGTTTCTGGATGGATTCTCTGAAGTCAGAGTGGTCCAGAAAAGTACTCAATTTACGCTTGGGATACAGGAAATGGAATTTCTCCTGCTGTGCAGCTGCCTCCTCTGCAGAAGGGGCTGGGGGAGAAATATCCAACAGCCTATTGATGGCCGCTATAAGGTCATTTACCATGGCGTCACCATCTGGCGTATCCAAATTGAGTGCGGCGTCAGGACAAGACTCCTGATCACCCACCTCTGAGCCATCATATAGAGACCCTTCTCGCTGAGACCCTGATCCGCGTGATGACGTGGAGGGTCTCTCCCAGCGATCTCGCTTAGGCGGACTGGGACTGTCATCGGAGTCAGAGCCCTCAGCCTGTGATGCCTGGGACCCCCTTGAATTACGGATTAATTCCAGCTGAGGGGGGCCGGGGAACATAGACACAGCGGTGTCCATGGTCTGAGCAACTGGCCTGGACTGCAAGGTCTCCAGGATTTTTGTCATAGTCACAGACATTTTATCAGCAAAGACTGCAAATTCTGTCCCCGTCACCGGGGTAGGGTTCACAGGCGTCTCTGCCTGGGCTACCACCACAATAGGCTCTGGCTGACGAAGTGCCACTGGGACTGAACATTGCACACAATGAGAGTCGTTGGAGCCTGCTGGTAGATTAGCCCCACATGCTGTACAAGCAGTGTATACAGCCCGTGCCTTGGCACCCTTGCGTTTTGCGGATGACATGCTGTTGTCTCCTCAAAGCAATATAGGGTGTACAGCCAAGAAGCGACCTTACAGTGCAGTACACAAATATAACACTGTGGCACTAGTGGGGCCGCACGTATGTGCTGCTTACCGCCCGCTTAGCGCGGGTGTGTGGTCGCCAGAAACCCCTAGCCTGGGTCCCTCAGAGCCTGCGTCCGTTCTCCAGCCAGACTGCATGTGTATAATGGCTGCCGGCGTCCTGGGGAGCTGCAAGCCTGGGGGCGGGCCTAGGGCGTGCACAGAGAAAAAGCGCGAAGCCTGTGTCCTACTGTGCTCAGTGAGAGGGCTGGAGCATGTAAATCGTGCTCCAGCCCTCGGCGCTGCCGATTGACAGGGTGGGGGGCGTTAACGAAGCGGAGCTAGGCCGCAGTAAACCGGGGACTAAAGTTAGAAGCGCCGCCGCCGTAAAAGCGCGGTCGGCGCGTCCCCGGCGCACTACAAGTCGCAGCTGCGCCGCCGCTCCAGGGGCGGTCGGCGCGGCGATCCACACACATAAAGTCCCCCAGTAATCTGCGGGGACTATAAGCCCAGCGCACAGCGCTACAGTCCCCGGCGCACTAGCACACCCAGCAAGCCTGGGGTGTGCGTGGCCTGCCATACGGGGACACAGAGTACCTGAAAGTTGCAGGGCCTTGTCCCTGAACGGCACTCCCGCTCCACATCCAGCAGGTTCTATGGGTCTGTGGATGGAGCCCGGCCTCAGGGCTTGGTGGCCGGTAAGATCCCACTTCCTCAGAGCCCCTCAGGGGGATGGGGAAGGAAAACAGCATGTGGGCTCCAGCCTCCGTACCCGCAATGGGTACCTCAACCTTACAAACCACAAGTGGGGTAAGAAGGGAGCATGCTGGGGGCCCCATATGGGCCCTCTTTTCTTCCATCCGATATAGTCAGCAGCTACTGCTGACTAAACAGTGGAGCTATGCGTGGATGTCTGACCTCCTTCGCACAAAGCAGAAAACTGGTGAGCCAGTGATCCCACTGGGGGTGTATAGCCAGAAGGGGAGGGGCCTTACACTTTTTAGTGTAATTGCTTTGTGTGGCCTCCGGAGGCAGTGCTATACACCCAATCGGCTGGGTCTCCCAATGGAGCGCCGAAGAAAATTTGGTTTACAATTTCTCTCAAACACAGAAATACCCAGTATGTGGTCCTAAACTGCAGTTTGTCCACTTGGAAGAGAAGAAACACTATTCGGCTTTTGGAGCTTGAAATTGACAGGAATAGTTTATGGGATTTCTACTGTTGTGGCACCTCAGGACTGCAAATTATGCCTGAAAAGTGACCCTCATTTAGGAAACTATATTCCTCAAGAATTTTATCTAGAGGTCCAGGACTTCGGATTTCACGATCTTTCTCAATAGAAGATTGGTGAGACGGCAGGCTACAACTTCACAGCTTAGCACTGGCAGCTGGACAGAACTAAGCCGCATATGTAAGCACAAAAGCACCATAGATTGCTTAGTAGCCGCTATGTATGAGGATTGCTAGGTTCCGACCATGAATCGCCAAGTTCTAGCCAAAGGATAGGTCATCTATCATTAACTCTTGCAGAACCCCTTTAAGTAACTTCTCTCATTTGCTAGAATAACATACATGTCGACATTAAGGCCCTGTGCGCACTAGAAAATGGAATTTTCTTAAGAAAATCCACAGGCTCTTAAAGATTTCTGCACCTGCGGGAAAAAAAAAATGCAAAAAATCAGCACCGAAATCCGCATGCAGTATGTTGCGTATTGTTACGGATTTGGTGCGGAATTGCCGCAGGTTGTTCCCTGCGGGATTTCAAGTTCTCCCCGCTCCTGCTGTCCTAGGTGCTGAAGTCTCTGGGACATGCTTTTGTCCCGCGCGGCTGCCTCCGGCGCTCTGCTGTTTGCGGGTCAGCTGTGCACTGCATATGCATGAGCCGGCCTGGAAGCAGGAGAGCAGTGTCCGGAGACTCACAGGAGAAGGTGATTATAAGATCAGTGGTGACTTCAGTCAGCTGATGTGCAGTGACCGCTGGAGTCCTCCACCTGTCACTGTACATGAGTGAAGTCACCGCTGATCCCGGCGGCTCACTCACTTCACTTGCATCCTGACCCTCACAGTGAGCAGTCATGGTCTATGGCGCTCACTGAGTGCCAGGTGTAGCAGAGCTGGAAGCATCGTGGTACATCTTGTGGATTACGTCGGACCTGGAGGGCTGTTATTAGGGGTTAATAAAGTGGTGAAAGAGGGTTGCCCGTGTGAGTATGCATTTTACAGTATTGGCTTTTGGCAGTACTGTCACTTTTCTTGCACCTGAGAAATCAGAACCGTGGAAAACTTATTTCTCCAAATGATGACCGATCAGGGTAGGGGCTTGATTTATGCAAGATGAGTTGAAGTTGTTATTGATATCCTATGAGCAAGGAAGGGGGGGGGGGCTAAATAAGATTTTCCAAATCACTTTTTATTTTGATTACTAGGAGACAAATGAAAGACAATTACTGAATTGCTGCCTTTGTGCCTTCTGTCTTGTCATGCGGTTTTATGCTGTTCATTGTGAGAAGTGATCACTTATTTTTCAGGTCAGTACATTAAAGGGTTAGGGTATGTGCGCTCTCTCAGGAGGATGTCCTCACAATCTGACAGATTTGGAGCACTACTGCAAGGAAGAATAGGCAAAGATTATCAAACTTTCACATCTAAAACTGGCAGATTGCTACCCAAAGAGACAGAATGTCCTGATAAATTCAAGGGATTCATCAATAAAGTATTACATTAAGGGTGGTGTGCATATTATGCAACCACATTATTTTAGTTCTTTATTTGTTTTTTTCCCACCCAGTTTGCTTTTCAATTGAAGTGTACATATTATGGGTGGCATTAAAAAGGTGGGAAAAGTTGATACCAGTTGTTAAGAGCCTACAGCTCTTGTGAGCCTACTTCATCATTGCCTGCTACTCCGTACATGCACAGTGGAAGTTGGGAAGGAGTTAAACATTAGACAACCGATTTCATTTCCGGCGTTAAAGTACACTTTGGTTGCTCTATACATAGGAACTCTCAATGTGCTGTGCAATAAGATGTCATCAGGTGGAGGCCATAATTAAGCTGAAAACTAATGTATCCAAGAGAAAAGCAGAAATGTTAGGATTGGCCAAATTAACAATCTGACACACTCTTAAGAAGATGGAATTTACGGTTGTGCTCAGAAGACGCAAAAGATTTGGAGGAGAACAGAAGACAAGTAAACAAAAACTCATTACCAAAGTCACATAAAGATCAGGGACAGTCTGAAGGAGGTGTGTGTATCACTGTGAAAGTCTTCAATCACAAGACGCCTTCATGAATAGAAATCCAGAGGTTTTATCCCAAGCTGCACACTGCTAGCAACACTCACGAACAGAAAGAATAGATTAGACTTTTGGCGGAAAAGAAAAATCTATAAAAGCCGCACAGCTCTGGAACAAGATTGTATAGGCAGATGAAACCAAGATAAACATGTACCATAATAATGGGGAGTGTGAAGAAGGAAGAGCTCGTGATCTGAAGCAAATCACATCTGTCATGAGGTACGCCGAACGTATACAGCCATGCTGCTTAGATTAGCCAAACTGATAGGACAGCGATTCCAGATGAGTACAGCTCAGAAGCCAACGCATACGGCAAAAGCAACCCCAGAACATCCAAGGGAAGGTCATAGGAAATTCTTCAATGGACGAGCTAGTCCCTGACCTTAGAGGGACTGATATTCATTTTTAATATGGATAGTCTGTCCCAAGGATGGGTCATCAATATCCTAGGGGTGGAAAATTCCTTTCGCCAGATTGGTTCATGCTTTTTACTAAAAACAAAAACAGAACTTTGTATTCCAGACTTCAGGGAATAGTTAACTGCAAAGAATTTGCACCTAAATAGTAAAATCATTGCTCATATTACAAACAATGTTAGTTTATCCAATTAGCTTGGGAAAATACAGCAAGGCATGAAAAAGGTCCAACGTCCGATAAGGTAATAAATACCTCCTTGGTGTTCATGCAGCGATAACAGGTCTAGCATACCTGACTACAGCCAGGGGGTCAGCGGTCTTACCCATCTACTTGGCATCACCGCTGAGACCAGTGGTACGCTGCCGCACCTCACCGCTCAGTCCCATGAAAAGTCGAGTGGGAAGTAGCAGAGTCAGGGCTCTAGAAGGTATGAAATGCTTATTTTGGCATTTTAAAGCATAAGCAGCCTTAAGCAGGCTTTACACGCTGCGATATCTGTACCGATATCGCTAGCGTGCGTACCCGCCCCCATCGTTTGTGCGACACGAGCATATCGCTGCCCGTCGCACATAACATCGCTTACCCCTGTCACACTACTTACCTGTCCTGCGACGTCGCTCTGGCCGGCGATCCGCCTCCTTTCTAAGGGGGCGGGTCGTGCAGCGTCACAGCGACGTCACACGGCAGGCGTCCAATAGAAGCGGAGGGGCGGAAATGAGCGGGACGTAACATCCCGCCCACCTCTTCCTTCCGCATTGCCGGTGGAGGCAGGTAAGGAGATGTTCCTCACTCCTGAGGTGTCACTCACAGCGATGTGTGCTTCCGCACGAATGAGGAACAACATCGTTAATTAGAAGAGAACGATTTTTTGTTTTAGAACGACCTCTCCGCGTCAAACGATTTGGGCCGCTTTTGTGATCATTTTAGGTCGCACAGAAGTGTCACCCGCTGCGATATCGTTAATGACGCCGGATGTGCATCACTAACGACATGACCCAGACGATAAATCATTAACGATATCGTAGCGAGTAAAGCCCCCTTTAGCCTTATTTTTTTCAGTTCAATCAGATGACTCCATTAGTGGTTTCATTTATGTATACAGCAGATTAACATTTTTGGATAATTCACACATTCGCTTTAGCACTATGTGCAGTTCACATCAAGATGGGTTGGAGTAGCTGTGCATTAACAAAGTGAATAATATCACAGAAAATGCTAACGGTAACAAGTAAGCCACACAACAAGCGTACATTATAAATTGAGAAAGAATTTTGCATGCAGCGTTATAACAAATTCTCTCCTGTTAGGATGTGGCCAGAGACCGTCCCTGCTCATGCTGAGCTCTTGCCACTCGCTGCACAGTGATCTTCACAGTTTCCCTCTTGTAGTCAGTGCTGCTAAAAGTTGAGAAAACACCAAAAAGTGTAGAAAAACACTTTATAAATGTGTTTATTATTAAGCATCTCTGTTTAGGATGCAGGGATAGGAAAAAAAATTCTCTTAAGATTTAAATAAAACTAACTGATTTACATACGAGCATTTCGCAGTCAATGACTGACAGCATGTGAGCACCTTAAAGGGAACCTGTCATCAGGTTTTTCCCCATATAAAATAGGGCCACCATCGGTATTGCCTTATATACAGCATTCGAGAATTCTGTATTTTAATCCCCAAGCCAATCAGTATAAAATAAAGAAAGACCTTTTATTATACTCATCTATGATGGGGCGGTCCGGACCAATGGACGTCGTTGGTCTTGATCCAGCGTCTCCTAATTGCTTTGTGTGGATGACGCGTTTAACATCATCACAGTGTCTTCCATCGCGCTCCTGCACACGCGCACTACCCTGTGCCCTACCAAGGGCAGAAGAAAGTATTGTAGTACGCATCTGCGGGTGTTCTTCGGCCTTTCCCCACGCATGCGCATTACAGTACTTTGCTCTGCCCTCAGCAGAGAGAAGTGCGCGTGTGCAGGAGCACGATGGAAGACACTGTGTGAAAGACCTAGGATGTGCCATCTACATGAAGCAAGAAGAGAGGAGGCGCTGGATCAATACCAAAGATGCCCATCGGACCAGACCGCCCTATTATAATAACAGGTCTTTTTTATGTTATGAAATTCGGCTTGGGTTGCCTTATACACTGGGGAATACTGGTGGTGGCCCTATTTTATATGGGGGGAAAAAACCTGGTGGCAGGTTCCCTTTAATAAGGGTTAAAATTTTTCCAATCAAGCTGGCAAGCAGCAAACCTGAGCATGCATGTTGTGCAGTCAGCCAAACAGTATTGTGGCGGCACGGTCTGTGGTTACAGGATCAGCAGTGACACAACACAAGCTCTACTCAGCTGTTAATGCTGCCTCCAACAGACTGACTGCACAATACACATGCTCAGGTTTGCTGCTTTTTAGTCATTCGGAGTGAATAAAGTACAGTACTATATAAAGACGATGAATCTGTGCCGATTATGTGCTTGTTACATGGCTCCGATAACGGTGCTTAAACAGCTAAAACTTTCACTGTACGATTTGACCAGTGAAAACATTTTCAGGCTCTGGTTCCCACCAACAAAATAGCATTAATTGCAGGGCAAAGAGTACATGACTGGTACATAAAAGAAGGTGGACTACAATGGCTGATTTTTTAAGTCCAAATAGTAAGTGTAACGCAGAGCACACTCACCTTGTCATATTTGGCAACAATGTCGGCTCGTTCTTGTGCAGATTTAACAGCCCCATCCTGTTCTGAATCTGGATCTGTACAAAAAGGGAAACACAATGAGCTTAATATATTTTTATATTTACTAGCTTATGAAAAGGAATCTCAGAAACTCCTCATGTTTTGGGTATATTTATTGGGGGGGGGGGGAGGGCATATGATACGGATAACCTACTTTTATCAGTATCAGATCCAACTTTTGTCACCCCACTGGTAGGCTTTGACTGAGTGTCCTACTTAAATGAGCCTGCCCTGCAAAACCAGTGGCAGGCAGTAGGCCTACTAAAGTATTAAGGTGACAGGGTGCACACTGGGGGGCTGTGGCTCATCAGTCAATCGTTAGGGTGCCAAAAGTGCCCTCCTTCCCCCATGAGCCCATGCTGAAGGCTGAGTTAAAGGGATTTTTCACATTCCACAGAGACTGATCCAAATGCTTGCAGGCATTTAGAATAAAGCTAGCCGATACTCATCCTCCCCAGCTCCAGCCACAGTTTTGGTAGCAGCGGTGACGTGACATCGACAAACAAACAACACCACTGCAGTCAATCACTGGACCCAGCTGTGATGGGGGTAACAAGCTGCTGAGCTTAGTGATTGACTGCAGTGGTGATTTTGTTGTCGATGTGACATTGGACCGCCCACTAGAGCAAAAATCTCCATTTGTAATGGTTTTTTACTAGATGGGTCTCTGAGCTCATCTTGTGTTCTGGGCACGTGCAGCAGTGCTTACAAAAAATAAAAAAACTCCAGAAAGTCAAATATTAACTCAACTATTAACAGTTCTATCACAACATTCTTCCCATAAGCTTCAAGGTGTGTGTGTGTGTGTGTGTGTGTGTGTGTGTGTGTGTGTGTATAATTATATATATATATATATATATATATATATATATATATATATATATATATATATATATATATATATATATATATATATATATATATATATATATATACATATATATATATATATATATATATATATATATATATATATATATATATATATCATAATTATGCTCTTGGCTCTATTCTAGGGGATGAATTCTATTTCTATTGCTTTAAACATGCCTCCATTACACCCATCCACAAAATGCCCTCCCTTGACCCTTCCTCTGTGTCAAACTATCACCCCATATCCCTTCTCCCCTATGCCTCAAAACTACTAGAACAGCATGTCCATCTTGAACTGTCCTCATACCTCTCCTCCTGCTCCCTCTTTGACCAGCTACAATCTGGCTTCTAACTACATCACTTTACTGAAACTGCCCTAACCAAAGTCACCAATGACCTACTGACTGCCAAAGCCAAGCAACACTACTCTGTCCTCCTCCTCCTGGACCTGTCCTCTGCCTTCGACACAGTAGACCACTCCCTCCTACTACAGATTCTCTCATCTCTGGGCATCACAGACTTGGCCCTATCTTGGATCTCCTCATACCTAACCGACCGAACTTTCAGCGTCTCCCATTCTCGCACCACTTCCTCATCTCACCCCCTTTCTGTCGGTGTCCCCCAAGGCTCAGTTCCTGGACCCCTGCTGTTCTCCATCTACACCTTCGGCCTGGGACAGATCATAGAGTCCCACGGCTTTCAGTATCATCTCTATGCCGATGACACACAGATCTACCTCTCTGGACCTGACATCACCTCCCTACTAACCAAAATTCCACAATGTCTGTCTGCTATTTCATCCTTCTCTGTGGGATTCCTCAAGCTTAACATGGACAAAACAGAGTTCATTGCCTTTCCTCCTCCTCACTCCTCTCCTCCAACAAGCCTTTCCATCAAACTTGATGGTTGCTCACTCTCCCCAGTCTCACAAGCTCATTGCCTTGGAGTAACCCTCGACTCTGCTCTATCCTTCAAGCCACACATCCAAGCCCTCTTCACCTCATGCAGACTACAACTCAAAAATATCTCCCGGATCCGTGCTTTCCTTAACCAAGAATCAGCAAAAACAGTGCATGCCCTCATCATCTCCCACCTCGACTACTGCAACCTCCTGCTCTCTGGCCTCCATTCCAACACTCTTGCACCCCTCCAATCTATCCTAAACTCTGTGGCCCGCTTAATCCACCTCTCCCGTCGCTATTCCCCAGCCTCGCCACTCTGCCAATCCCTTCACTGGCTTCCCATCGCCCAACGACTCCAGTTCAAAACATTAACTATGAAATACAAATCCATCCACAACCTGTCTCCTCCTTACATCTGTGACCCAGTCTCCCGGTACCTACCTGCACGCAACCTCAGATCATCACAAGATCTCCTTCTCTACTCCTCTCTTATATCCTCTTCCCACAATCGCGTACAAGATTTCTCCCGTGCCTCCCCCATACTCTGGAACGCTCTACCGCAGCATATCAGACTCTCCCCTACCGTGGAAAGTTTCAAGAGGAACCCCAAGACCCATCTCTTCCAACAAGCCTACAACCTACAATACCCCTCAGTCCAGAACACCACTGCGCAACCAGTTCGGTCCTCACCTATTGTACCCTCACCCATTCCCTGTAGACTGAGCCCTCGCGGGCAGGGTCCTCTCTCCTCCTATACCAGTCTGTTTTGTACTGTTAATAATTGTTGTACGTATACCCTCTTTCACTTGTAAGGCGCCATGGAATAAATGGCGCTATAATAATAAATAATAATAATATTTCTGTTTTTGCCGTTTCAGAATATATGCAAGAAGGAAAATAACTACCGTACATGTGAACTTAACATAACAGGAACGTGGTGTGAAACCAATAAATACAAAATAATAACGACTAGAAAACAGATTGTGTGTGGGCATACACAATAAAATATTTATAAATATTATATATATATATATATATATATATATATATATATATATATATATATATATATATATATATATATATATATATATATATATATATATATATATATATATATACATATACATTTATACACATACATACATATATACACATACATACATACATACATACATACATATATATATAGTGCAGACCAAAAGTTTGGTCACACCTTCTCGTTCAAAAGGTTTTCTTTATTTTCATGACTCTGAAAATTGTAGATTCACAGTGAAGGAATCAAAACTATGCATTAACACATGTGGAATGAAATACTTAACAAAAAAGTGTGAAACAACTGAAAATCCCTCTTATATTCTAGGTTCTTTAAAGTAGCCACCTTTTGCTTTGATTACTGCTTTGCACATTCTTGGCATTCTCTTGATGAGCTTCAAGAGGTAGTCACCGGAAATGGTTTTCACTTCACAGGTGTGCCCTGTCAGGTTTAATAAGTGGGATTTCTTGTCTTATAAATGGGGTTGGGACCATCAGTTGTGTTGTGCAGACGTCTGGTGGATACACAGCTGATAGTCCTACTGAATAGACTGTTAGAATTTGTATTATGGCAAGAAAAAAGAAGCTAAGTAAAGAAAAAACGAGTGGCCATCATTACTTTAAGAAATGAAGGTCAGTCAGTCCGACGAATTGGGAAAACTTTGTAAGTGTACCCAAGTGCAGTGGCAAAAACCATCAAACGCTACAAAGAAACTGGCTCACATGAGGACCGCCCCAGGAAAGGAAGACCAAGAGTCACCTCTGCTGAGGAGGATAAGATTATCAGAGTCACCAGCCTCAGAAATTGCAGGTTAACAGCAGCTCAGATTAGAAACCAGGTCAATGCCACACAGAGTTCTAGCAGCAGACACATCTCTAGAACAACTGTTAAGAGGAGACTTTGTGCAGCAGGCCTTCATGGTAAAATAGCTGCTAGGAAACCACTGCTAAGGACAGGCAACAAGCAGAAGAGACGTGTTTGGGCTAAAGAACACAAGGAATAGACATTAGACCAGTGGAAATCTGTGCTTTGGTCTGAGGAGTCCAAATTTGAGATCTTTGGATCCAACCACAGTCTTTGTGCAATGCAGAAAAGGTGAACGGATGGACTCTACATGCCTGGTTCCCACCGTGAAGCAAGGAGGAGGAGGTGTGATGGTGTGGGGGTACTTTGCTGGTGACACTGTTGGGGATTTATTCAAAATTAAAGGCATACTGAAACAGCATGGCTACCATAGCATCTTGCAAGATGGCAAAACAAGTGCTAGTAATATCCCAAAAGCAATAGGAATGAAAAAAAATCAGCTAACAATGCCAAAAGGAGTGGAAAACAAAGTCTTGACTGAGGAAAAGAAGGGCTGAATTCTGGCTTTACTAGCAGAGGAATACAGTGAGCCTCATGTTGCCTCCATCCTTAAAATTTCTAAGACTGCAATCCATTACAACATGGTCAAGCAGTAGACATTGGGGGCAACAAAGCTACAGACCGGCCAAGGGCGAAAGTGACTCTCCACTGACTAGGATGACCGTCATCTTATTCAGATGTCACTCAGCAACTGCAGGATGACATCAAGTGACCTACAAAAGGAATGGCAAATGGCAGCTAGGGTGAAGTGCACGGCAAGAACAGTTGGTGACAGGCTCCTAGAGGCAGGGCTCAAGTCATGAAAAGCTAGAAAAAAAGAAGACTTTCATCAAATGAGAAGCAAAGGAGAGCCAGGCTGAAGTTTGCCAAAGACCATAAGGATTTGACCATAGAGGACTGGAGTAAGGTAATCTTCTCTGATGAGTCTACTTTTCAGCTTTTGCTCAACACCTGGTGTTTAATGGTTAGATGGAGACCTGGAGAGGCGTACAAGCCCCGGTGTCTTGCACCCACTGTGAAATTTGGTGAAGGATCGGTGATGATCTGGGGTTGCTTCAGCAAGGCTGGAATTGGGCAGATTAAACTTTGAGAAAGACGTATGAATCAAGCCGCATACAAGGTTATCCTGGAAAAACAGTTGCTTCCTTCTGCTCAAGCAATGTTCCCCAACTTGTTTTTTCCAGCAGGACAATGCGCCATGCCACACAGCTAGGTCAATCAATGTGTGGATGAAGAAACACCACATCAAAACCCTGTCATGGCCAGCCCAATCTCCAGACCTGAACCCCATTGAAAACCTCTAAAATGTAATCAAAGAGGAAGATGGATAGTCACAAGCCATCAAAGAACTATTTACATTTTTGCACCAGGAGTGGCATAAAGTCACCCAAAAGCAGTGTGAAAGACTGGTGGAAAGCAGCCAAGACGCATGAAAACTGTGATTAAAAATCATTCCACAAAATATTGATTTCTGAACTTTTCCTGAGTTAAAACATTAGTATTGTTGTTTCTAAATGATTATGAACTTGTTTGCTTTGCATTATTTGAGTCCGAAAGCAATGCATTGTTAGGCTGCTTTCAGACTACGTTTTTTTAACATGCGTCTTGAACGTTTTTTATCGCAAAAACGGATCCAGTGCAAATGCGTTTTCATTTCAATGCATTTGCAATGGACTTCCGTCAACATGCGTTTAACTGCGTTTGCGTGCGTTATAGTGAGGATACAGCGACTTGCAGTTTTAACTTTTTTCAAAAACGCTACTTGTAGCGTTTTTGAGCTGCGTCCACATACTGTTTTTCACTGGATCCTGACTATACTGCACACAAACGCATGTGAACGCTGGCATGCTGATAGACAGGATCCTGCTTGCTCTACTGAGCATGCCCAAAAACCAGCCTGGAGGGGTCAGTCAGTCAGTCACCCCCTCTCATTCCCCCTCTCTTTCCCCCGCCTGAGAGCGGCGGACGCTCGTAACCAAGGTAAATATCAAGTAACCAAGCAAAGTGCTTCGCTTAGTTACCCGATGTTTACCTTGGTTACGTGTGCAGGTAGCAGGCAGCCCGGCTTCTAGCAGCTGCGGACGCTCGTAACCAAGGTAAATATCGGGTATCCAAGCAAAGCACTTCGCTTAGTTACCCGATGTTTACCTTGGTTACCAGCGTCCGCAGCTGTCAGTTGCCGGCTCCCAGTCTATCACGTTCAGTTCCCCTCACTCCCGATCACATGACTCCAATGCCCGACCATAAACTTCAAGTGACAGGATCCTGCAAAATAAGACATGCGTTTGCATGCGTTTTTCTTTGTAAAAACAGGATCCACTTTTACAGCAAAAAAACGTTCATGACGCATGTTAAAAAAACGTAGTGTGAAAGCAGTCTTATTTTGACCATTTCTCATTTTCAGAAAATAAGATTCTTACCGATAATTCGGTTTCTAGGACCTTCCACGACAGCATAGGAGGTTGTCTCTCCACGCCCTAATTGGGACAGGAAGTTCAAGAGGTTTAAAAAGGACCCTCCCACCTCCCACAGCCAGTGTCTTACAAAGAAACCATAGCATATGAGAAGTACTACACATTCAGGAATACATGAATACATAGGGGAGGGAATTACCTGCTGTCGTGGAAGGTCCTAGAAACCGAATTATCGGTAAGAATAATTCTTATTTCTCTAGTCCCTTCCACGACAGCATAGGAGGAATACCAAAGAATTGATACCTAGGGGGGGACCACAGCCTGCAGGACTTTCCTGCCAAAGGCCAAATCCCTGTTGGAATCCAGATCCAGACGATAATGCTTCGTGAAAGTATGGAGCGAAGACCACGTAGCCGCCTTGCAGATCTGCTCAGGGGAGGCCCCTGCCCGTTCGGCCCAGGAGGCAGAGGTAGCCCTGGTGGAGTGCGCCGTGAATCCAGTAGGCGGAGAGAGATGCTGAGCGAGGTAGGCATCTCTAATTGCTCGCACAATCCAGTTGGCGACTGTACTCTTAGCCACCTTCTTGCCCTTATTGCGGCCAAAGGGCTGGATGAACAGGTTAGAATCAAGGCGCCAAGAAGCAGTAACCTCTAGGTAGTGCAACACTATCCGACGGACATCTAAAGAATGAAACACTTCCTCACCCGGAGTCCGAGGATTCTGACAGAAGGAAGGCAGGACGATGGACTGCGAACGGTGAAAATCCGAAACCACCTTGGGAAGGAAGGAAGGGTCCAGCTGAAAAACAATGCTGTCATCTCTGATGGTCAGGTAAGGTTCCCTAACGGACAAAGCCTGAAGTTCGCCGACTCTGCGAGCAGATGTAATAGCCACAAGAAAAGCAGTCTTGTGAGAAAGGGAACGAATGTTACAAGAGCACAGAGGTTCAAACGGAGACCGAGATAGTCCAGTAAGGACCACATTGAGATCCCAGCGGGGCGTCAGGACCCTCTGACGTGGACAGAGTCTACTAGCGGACACAAAGAACCGACGGATCCAACGATGATCTGCCAGAGCCGTGTCAAAGACCGCACTGAGTGCTGACACCTGAACTTTCAGGGTGCTAGGCCTAAGACCCAAGTCTAAACCACTTTGGAGAAAGTCCAGAATCTGCGCAATATTAGGCCGAAGAGGGTCAGGAGGCCGAGAACCACACCAGGAGGAAAATCTCTTCCAGATTTTGTTGTATATACTATTAGTCACAGGTTTACGGTTCTTCTGCAGCGTAGCCACAACTTTGTCAGAAAGCCCTTGGGCCTTCAGTGCCCGGGCCTCAGAAGCCAGGCAGCCAGGTTGAGTTTCTGAGGAGCCGGATGGAAAATCGGACCCTGCGACAGTAAGCTTGGGTCCGAACCTAAGAGGATTGGGCCGTCGATTCCTAGCGTCAGGACCAGGCTGTACCAACTCCTCCGGGGCCACAGAGGGGCCACCAGTATAGTTGGGACCCCCTCGTCTCTGATCTTCCTCAGGGCCCGTGCGAGAAGAGGAAGAGGGGGGAACGCGTAAGCGAGGCGAAAGGACCAACTGTGGCAGAAAGCGTCTACCCCTAACGCCTCGTCCCTTGGGTTCAGGGAGAAATATGTTGCGACCTTGCGATTCCCTGCCGAGGCAAAGAGGTCCACCTCTGGTGTACCCCACCTCGCCACTAGAGAGCAGAACACCGCCTGATCCAGGCTCCATTCCCCCGGATGAACATCCCGACGACTCAGGAAATCCGCCTGAAGATTGAGGGAGCCCTTCAGATGGACCGCAGAAAGGGAGAGCAGAGATTGTTCTGCCCATTGAAAGATTCGGGAGGACACTGATTTCAGGGCGCCCGAGCGTGTACTGCCCTGATGGCGGAGATGTGCCACCGTAGTGACATTGTCTGAATATACCAGGACGTGAGAGTCCCGGACGAGGTCCTGAGCCGCAAGGAGGGCTTCCCTGACTGCCCTGAGCTCCCGGTAGTTGGAGGATTGGGAACTGACGTAAGGACTCCAGACCCCTTGAAATGGGGAATTTGCCACCATTGCCCCCCATCCTCGTAGGCTGGCATCTGTGGTCAGTGTAACCAGGGGACTCTGAGTCCAGGCAACCCCCACCTGCAGGTTGGCGGGACTCCACCAGAGAAGGGATGAGGAGACGGACCCCGAGAGGCGAAACCTTCTGTTTAGGGATGACGGGAGTCTGTCCCAATGTGCCAGGATATGATCCTGGAGACACCGAGAATGGGCCTGAGCCCACCTGACCGAGGGAATGCAGGATGACATGGAACCCAGGGCCGACATAGCCGCTCGAAGCGTCGGGCGAGCCTGCCTGCGGAGTTTTGATATTTTGGATAACAGAGCTATCCTGTGGCCCTCTGGGAGAAAGGATGCCTGTCTGTCGGAGTCCAGCAGCACTCCGAGAAACTGCCGAGTGGAGGAGGGGGTTAACTGTGATTTTTTGAGATTGGGAATCCATCCCAGAGACCGAAGGATTCCCAAAGACCTCTCCACATGGTTCCGGAGGGTTGGAGCAGACGGAGCCATGAGAAGAAAGTCGTCCAGATACGGAACTAGACAGATACCCTGCAATCGTATGAAGGCGACCACCTCTGCCATGATCTTGGAAAAGATTCTTGGAGCTGAGGAGATCCCAAAGGGAAGTACATTGAATTGGAAATTAAGTACTTCCTCCCCGTGAAGTACCGCAAACCTGAGGTATTGTCTGTGTCCCGGATGGACGGGTACATGGAAGTAGGCATCTTTCAGATCGATAGAGGCCATCTGATGGTGTAGACCTATCAGGGGAATAGCTGATTTCACTGACTCCATCTTGAACCGCCGGTACCTGACCTGACGGTTTAGACTTTTTAAATTGATAATTATACGGACGTCGCCGGATGGCTTCTTGACCAGGAAGAGACGGGAGTAGTGTCCTACCCCTTCTTCCTGACTCGGGACTGGGGAAACGACCCCCGAGTGTACTAGCTCTATAATCTTTGTGTACAACAGAGTCTGTGAACCCGGTGACGCCAGCGCAGTGACTCGGAGACCCGGAAGAGGGGGGGAAAGGAATTCTATGAGAAGACCGTCCGAGATGATCTTCAGAACCCATTGGCAAGAGGTTAAGGACTGCCACTGGGTAAGAAACGCTGAGAGTCTTCCCCCCACCCGGGCCGAGTCACTGTTTGTCCTGCTGAGGACGTTGCTGATGTGGAGGGATGAGGATGTTTCTCCCTCTACCTTTGGGATAGCTCCACCTACCTGCCTTCCCTTTCCCTCTGGGCTGGGAGGCCTGAGGCATCGAGGGACGAAAGGACCGCTTCCTGTTAGGTCTAGGATCGGGTAAGGCCTTACGATCAGTCGCCTTGTCCAGGATATCATCCAGGGCAGGCCCAAACACTAAATCCCCTTTAAACGGAAGGGAACAAAGCCTCATTTTAGAGGTGGAGTCTCCACTCCAGGCCTTAAGCCAGAGGGCACGTCGGGCAGAGTTAGAAAGCACCGAGGTCCTGGCTGCCAGGCGGACAGATTCCACCGAGGTATCTGCCAGAAAACAGGTAGCCTTCCTAAGCAAGGGAAGGGATTCTAGTAATTCCTCCCTAGGGGTCCCTTGTGAAATATGAGCCTCCAACTGGTCTAACCACCTAATTAGGGACCTGGATACGCAGGTGGAGGCAATGTTGGCTTGAATAGAGGAAGACGATGCCTCCCAGGACCGCTTCATCAAGCCCTCTACCTTCCTATCCAGTTGATCCTTCAGTTGGGAAGTATCCTCAAAAGGAAGAGCCGTTTGCTTAGCTACCCTAGCCACCTGAACGTCCACCCTTGGGATCTCCCAATGTAGTCCCGAAGGTTCCAGAGGAAACCGGCGTCTAAGGTCACTCCGTACCCGCCTCTCAGGACATTCCCATTCCTGAGAGACAATATCCAATATATTGGCATGAACTGGGAATCCCAATCGTTTGACTGACTTCAGGCCAGCAAACATTTCGTCCTGGATTGAAGGAAGAGACTGCACTTCCTCTAAACCCATCGTGCTCCGAACTGCCTCAATAAGATCCCCCAACTCTTCTGAGTGAAAGAGAAAGGACTGGTCAGACCCCCCAGATGGAATTCCGTCATCAGGACCCTCAGAGGTGGAATCAGCGTCCTCCTGATCAGAAGGGGTCGACTGGAGTCTCCTCTTTTTTGGAGGAGAGGGTCCAGTAGCAGGGCCAGGAGCAGGGCCAGGAACAGGGCCAGGAGCAGGGCCAGGAACAGGGCCAGGAACAGGGCCAGGAACAGGGAGAGAAGCCAGTGAGGCCCTAATCTCCTGTTTCATCATGGACCGCAACTCATCTATCAGAGATGGTTGTTCGGCCCTAATAATCTGGTCCGTACATTGCTGGCAAAGCTTTTTATCCCATACTGCAGGGAGCTTCTTTATACAGATGGGACATTTTTTAATTTTGTCCACTCTGTCAGGTCTATCAGGCTTATCGGACTTGTCAGTTTTTTCTGACTTCTCAGGCTTCTCTGATTTCTCATTTCTGTCAGTTTTCTTGGTGGTCTTGTCCTCCTAGAAACACAGAGCAGAGAGCCATAATCAACTGATGAGACCTATATCCGAGGGACCATTCCCCTCCATACTCACAGTAGCAGGGGGCACACTGGGTTCTGCAGAGGCAGCTGCAGCGGAAGACATGACAGGGAGCACGGTCTTACCATGATCTGATGTCTTCGTGGCAGCCCTTATGGAAAAGGGCCTGCCACCCCAGTGACGGTGCACGTTTTCCCCGCCTCCCGCATCCGGTCCTGGGCAGGCCGAGTCACTGTCGGCGTGCCTCCACGCTGCCTCCGCAAACCGGAAGCGCTCGACCGGAAGTCCGCAAGACCGGAAGTCCCGCCTTCGGGAGCACTTCCGGATCGCTCCGACAGCGTGCATGCGGGAAGCGGCCGGCGGCTCAGGGAGGACACCGGCCGGGGAGCTCAACAGCCTGCATCACCCCTCAGGAGGATCCGGAAGGCTGGAGCAGCAGTCCCCCACAGCGTGAGGGAACAGCAAGGGAGGAGCGGCGAAGGCCCGACCGATGCTGTCCGGCTGAAGGTAATAGGGGGAAAAAAAAAAAATATACTGCAGGTCGCCGGCCACCACAGCATAGGAGAAAAACAAAACCTCTCCATGCCCCATGGGGACAGGAAAGACACTGGCTGTGGGAGGGTCCTTTTAAACCTCTTGAACTTCCTGTCCCAATTAGGGCGTGGAGAGACAACCTCCTATGCTGTCGTGGAAGGGACTAGAGAAATAAATACAACATTTTTTGAGTAGAAATTTGGAGACATGTTGTCAGTAGTTTATAGAATAAAAAAACAATTTAGATTTTACTCAAAAATATACCTATAAAGAGAAAACTCAGTGGTCTCTAAATTTTTGCCAGAGCTGTATATAGATAGATAGATTATACAGGTTATGTATGTGGTGGATATAGATAGAAAAGTATAAATTAAGCATGTCTGTTGGTCTAATGTATAAACAAGACGATTCAGATGCAACATAAGATGAACAAAGGAAGGAAGGGAAACCTAATATACACGTCAAAAAAGGATTGTATATAACATAGTTGATTAAATTGTAATCTTCATTAAGATGGAGATGGATGAGGATACATAAAAAGAGGGACACAAACATGTAGCAGACGTGCTCAACTTGTGTACCGAATAGAATGGAAGTCAATGGGGGGGGACTCAAGCATTTTACCGGAAGATCTTCAGGAACATGCTCGAGTTCCCCATTGCCTTCCATTATACTCGGTACACGGAGTTGAGAGCGTCCGACTGCTCGTTGCGAGTACCCGAGAACAGAAGTGCCCGCTCATCACTCTTTCCTATGCAAGGACGCTCATTACATTAGCATTGCATGAGCGTTACCAGCCACCTAGCTGAGATATAAGACATATACCGGGTGTAACAGCTTTACTTCACATAAAACAATCCATGACAGATAATCCGCGGGTTACTAGATGCTTTTATGCTCAGCACACATCAATAAGCCATATTTTAGCAATTAAATTAATGCTATTGAGATGTAGAATGTAAAATAGGTGTAGAAAAAGGCGACATCCCCCAAATACAGGACAGGGGGAAAAAAGTAAGCACTGCAGGGTTAATAACCAGGATGACGGCACCTACTGAATAGAAACCACTGAAACAAAAAGAACCTCTGTGCCCTGAGGAATCTCCTCCATTACAGCCGTGCCTAGGAGAGGGTTATTAATGCACTCCTCCTCAAGGGACATTTAATTAACTTGACTGTCCACTTTTCTTGGCATTTACATTGGATGCCTAGGAAAGGTCGCCTACGTACATTTATATTCAGGTTGTGCCTCTGGAAGATTAATGTTGTAGGTGCTGTAAACAAAACGCCTGAACATCAAGACTAAAGAAAGCCAGACGGATTGCTAATAATTAACTAGGCACGTAGGACCATTTATACCATACTGCCAGGAGCACGCCCAAGCAGCTGAACAAGACGGATTTCTAGCCATTGCGGCCATTGGAAGGAGAAGATGAACCAGCAGCAGCCCGCTATTCTCACTGCGCTGCCGGAGACAAAACGTATCTCAGAAGTGCCAGCTTTGATTTCTCCTTCCACTTGTCAGTAACACAGTGTCCGGACACGAGGTAGATAAAAGCAGATCACCACTGACCTCCATTCATGCTCCTAATTTATTGGAGAAATTCATTACCTTTTTGTTCTCTGTTGAAATGTGCCTTACTATGGCAATGTTAGACCGCTCACATCAGTTTTCCCAATACCGGGCCCTAAACAGCTGTCCGAGATGATTCAAGCTCTGATACTGAGCACCGGGAGCCAGCAAACCTAATAAACTAAAAGAAATCTATGGCCCCGGGTCCATCAGTGCGACAAACACAGAAGTGTCTTATTCTGTAGGCAATGGTTCTGTGTCAGAGGGGAAAATAACGGTAACAGACACATTGACTGGCATATATGCTAAACCGAGGACGAGAAGAAACATGTCATACAAGAGAATATTCATTATCAGAATCATTCTCCATCATTGGGAAGAAAGGTAGAGCAATCCAAGACACCAGACCACACACACTCCTTACAGAGGTCTAATACATTTAAAAGGGAATCTGTCACCAGGTTTTTGCAACATAACATAGGGGGCAGAGATCCTGATTCCAGCAGTGTCACTTACTGGGCTGCTTAGTGTAGTTTTGATAAAATCACTGATCAGCAGTAGATAGAGGACTACTTGATGTGCTGCCAGGTAGTCCAGCATATTCATGAGCTCCGTATAACCCCGCCCACTTTTCCAGTTTTCGGTATACATTGTGTATGGGCAGAAAGCGACCAATCAGGGGTGTGGGTGGGGTTTTAGAGCGCCACATTCAAGAAATTGTTAGACCTGCAGCAGAAAAAAAAAAAAAAAAAAACAGGTCAAGCAGTCCAATAAGTGACACATTGCTGGAATCAGGATCTCTGCACCTACATTATACTGCTCTCAGATGGGGTAGCAAAAATCTGGTGACAGATTCCCTTTTAAGAGGATCAATCTTGTGTGTTTTTTTAAGCTCAGTACCTCCTCTAATTTTGGGCAAGGCAGTGTTTTTATTGGTCAGCTTCCAAGGAGAAAAAGCGAAACGCGCAAAGAGGTTCTGTGGTGGGAACATCTGTGTCATTATTCGTGGGCATAATGGAATGGAAGGGCACAGAAAGAAAATGAAAGTAACACTCATAATCACTGGAGTAGCAGTATTTGGAGGAGGTGCGGAGTTCATATTAAAAATGAAAGGTCCTATTTAGGAAAAGTTATTTCTGCAATTCCCTAAGTAGTGCTTGATAGATATGCTCACTTAATAATTGATGCGATTACAGGCATAATAAAAACACACCTTTACCAGTAATCTTATAATGCACAAATAATATTAATCCTAGTTTTGTATTTATACTCCAATTTCCTAACCAGCCTTAACGAAAAAAAAGCTGTGATTCCAGCGGATTCTTAGAAAGACATGGCTGATTTCTAAGGCTGGTTTCAGACGTCCATGTTTAATCAGGTACCAGTCACACGCATGGTTATGGTCATATGTGTGTCTCGTGTGTGTGTGTGTGTCTCGTGTGTGTGTGTGTGTCTCGTGTGTGTGTGTGTGTCTCGTGTGTGTGTGTGTGTCTCGTGTGTGTGTGTGTGTCTCGTGTGTGTGTGTGTGTCTCGTGTGTGTGTGTGTGTCTCGTGTGTGTGTGTGTGTCTCGTGTGTGTGTGTGTGTCTCGTGTGTGTGTGTGTGTCTCGTGTGTGTGTGTGTGTCTCGTGTGTGTGTGTGTGTCTCGTGTGTGTGTGTGTGTCTCGTGTGTGTGTGTGTGTCTCGTGTGTGTGTGTGTGTCTCGTGTGTGTGTGTGTGTCTCGTGTGTGTGTGTGTGTCTCGTGTGTGTGTGTGTGTCTCGTGTGTGTGTGTGTGTCTCGTGTGTGTGTGTGTGTCTCGTGTGTGTGTGTGTGTCTCGTGTGTGTGTGTGTGTCTCGTGTGTGTGTGTGTGTCTCGTGTGTGTGTGTGTGTCTCGTGTGTGTGTGTGTGTCTCGTGTGTGTGTGTGTGTCTCGTGTGTGTGTGTGTGTCTCGTGTGTGTGTGTGTGTCTCGTGTGTGTGTGTGTGTCTCGTGTGTGTGTGTGTGTCTCGTGTGTGTGTGTGTGTCTCGTGTGTGTGTGTGTGTCTCGTGTGTGTGTGTGTGTCTCGTGTGTGTGTGTGTGTCTCGTGTGTGTGTGTGTGTCTCGTGTGTGTGTGTGTGTCTCGTGTGTGTGTGTGTGTCTCGTGTGTGTGTGTGTGTCTCGTGTGTGTGTGTGTGTCTCGTGTGTGTGTGTGTGTCTCGTGTGTGTGTGTGTGTCTCGTGTGTGTGTGTGTGTCTCGTGTGTGTGTGTGTGTCTCGTGTGTGTGTGTGTGTCTCGTGTGTGTGTGTGTGTCTCGTGTGTGTGTGTGTGTCTCGTGTGTGTGTGTGTGTCTCGTGTGTGTGTGTGTGTCTCGTGTGTGTGTGTGTGTCTCGTGTGTGTGTGTGTGTCTCGTGTGTGTGTGTGTGTCTCGTGTGTGTGTGTGTCTCGTGTGTGTGTGTGTGTCTCGTGTGTGTGTGTGTGTCTCGTGTGTGTGTGTGTGTCTCGTGTGTGTGTGTGTGTCTCGTGTGTGTGTGTGTGTCTCGTGTGTGTGTGTGTGTCTCGTGTGTGTGTGTGTGTCTCGTGTGTGTGTGTGTGTCTCGTGTGTGTGTGTGTGTCTCGTGTGTGTGTGTGTGTCTCGTGTGTGTGTGTGTGTCTCGTGTGTGTGTGTGTGTCTCGTGTGTGTGTGTGTGTCTCGTGTGTGTGTGTGTGTCTCGTGTGTGTGTGTGTGTCTCGTGTGTGTGTGTGTGTCTCGTGTGTGTGTGTGTGTCTCGTGTGTGTGTGTGTGTCTCGTGTGTGTGTGTGTGTCTCGTGTGTGTGTGTGTGTCTCGTGTGTGTGTGTGTGTCTCGTGTGTGTGTGTGTGTCTCGTGTGTGTGTGTGTGTCTCGTGTGTGTGTGTGTGTCTCGTGTGTGTGTGTGTGTCTCGTGTGTGTGTGTGTGTCTCGTGTGTGTGTGTGTGTCTCGTGTGTGTGTGTGTGTCTCGTGTGTGTGTGTGTGTCTCGTGTGTGTGTGTGTGTCTCGTGTGTGTGTGTGTGTCTCGTGTGTGTGTGTGTCTCGTGTGTGTGTGTGTCTCGTGTGTGTGTGTGTCTCGTGTGTGTGTGTGTCTCGTGTGTGTGTGTGTCTCGTGTGTGTGTGTGTCTCGTGTGTGTGTGTGTCTCGTGTGTGTGTGTGTCTCGTGTGTGTGTGTGTCTCGTGTGTGTGTGTGTCTCGTGTGTGTGTGTGTCTCGTGTGTGTGTGTGTCTCGTGTGTGTGTGTGTCTCGTGTGTGTGTGTGTCTCGTGTGTGTGTGTGTCTCGTGTGTGTGTGTGTCTCGTGTGTGTGTGTGTCTCGTGTGTGTGTGTGTCTCGTGTGTGTGTGTGTCTCGTGTGTGTGTGTGTCTCGTGTGTGTGTGTGTCTCGTGTGTGTGTGTGTCTCGTGTGTGTGTGTGTCTCGTGTGTGTGTGTGTCTCGTGTGTGTGTGTGTCTCGTGTGTGTGTGTGTCTCATGTGTGTGTGTGTCTCATGTGTGTGTGTGTCTCATGTGTGTGTGTGTCTCATGTGTGTGTGTGTCTCATGTGTGTGTGTGTCTCATGTGTGTGTGTGTCTCATGTGTGTGTGTGTCTCATGTGTGTGTGTGTCTCATGTGTGTGTGTGTCTCATGTGTGTGTGTGTCTCATGTGTGTGTGTGTCTCATGTGTGTGTGTGTCTCATGTGTGTGTGTGTCTCATGTGTGTGTGTGTCTCATGTGTGTGTGTGTCTCATGTGTGTGTGTGTCTCATGTGTGTGTGTGTCTCATGTGTGTGTGTGTCTCATGTGTGTGTGTGTCTCATGTGTGTGTGTGTCTCATGTGTGTGTGTGTCTCATGTGTGTGTGTGTCTCATGTGTGTGTGTGTCTCATGTGTGTGTGTGTCTCATGTGTGTGTGTGTCTCATGTGTGTGTGTGTCTCATGTGTGTGTGTGTCTCATGTGTGTGTGTGTCTCATGTGTGTGTGTGTCTCATGTGTGTGTGTGTCTCATGTGTGTGTGTGTCTCATGTGTGTGTGTGTCTCATGTGTGTGTGTGTCTCATGTGTGTGTGTGTCTCATGTGTGTGTGTGTCTCATGTGTGTGTGTGTCTCATGTGTGTGTGTGTCTCATGTGTGTGTGTGTCTCATGTGTGTGTGTGTCTCATGTGTGTGTGTGTCTCATGTGTGTGTGTGTCTCATGTGTGTGTGTGTCTCATGTGTGTGTGTGTCTCATGTGTGTGTGTGTCTCATGTGTGTGTGTGTCTCATGTGTGTGTGTCTCATGTGTGTGTGTCTCATGTGTGTGTGTCTCATGTGTGTGTGTCTCATGTGTGTGTGTCTCATGTGTGTGTGTCTCATGTGTGTGTGTCTCATGTGTGTGTGTCTCATGTGTGTGTGTCTCATGTGTGTGTGTCTCATGTGTGTGTGTCTCATGTGTGTGTGTCTCATGTGTGTGTGTCTCATGTGTGTGTGTCTCATGTGTGTGTGTCTCATGTGTGTGTGTCTCATGTGTGTGTGTCTCATGTGTGTGTGTCTCATGTGTGTGTGTCTCATGTGTGTGTGTCTCATGTGTGTGTGTCTCATGTGTGTGTGTCTCATGTGTGTGTGTCTCATGTGTGTGTGTCTCATGTGTGTGTGTCTCATGTGTGTGTGTCTCATGTGTGTGTGTCTCATGTGTGTGTGTCTCATGTGTGTGTGTCTCATGTGTGTGTGTCTCATGTGTGTGTGTCTCATGTGTGTGTGTCTCATGTGTGTGTGTCTCATGTGTGTGTGTCTCATGTGTGTGTGTGTCTCATGTGTGTGTGTCTCATGTGTGTGTGTCTCATGTGTGTCTCATGTGTGTCTCATGTGTGTGTGTCTCATGTGTGTGTGTCTCATGTGTGTGTGTCTCATGTGTGTGTGTCTCTCATGTGTGTGTGTCTCTCATGTGTGTGTGTCTCTCATGTGTGTGTGTCTCTCATGTGTGTGTGTCTCATGTGTGTGTGTCTCATGTGTGTGTGTCTCATGTGTGTGTGTCTCATGTGTGTGTGTCTCATGTGTGTGTGTCTCATGTGTGTGTGTCTCATGTGTGTGTGTCTCATGTGTGTGTGTCTCATGTGTGTGTGTCTCATGTGTGTGTGTCTCATGTGTGTGTGTCTCATGTGTGTGTGTCTCATGTGTGTGTGTCTCATGTGTGTGTGTCTCATGTGTGTGTGTCTCATGTGTGTGTGTCTCATGTGTGTGTGTCTCATGTGTGTCTCATGTGTGTCTCATGTGTGTCTCATGTGTGTCTCATGTGTGTCTCATGTGTGTCTCATGTGTGTCTCATGTGGTCATCCGTGTTTGCATGCGTGTGACAGGTACCGGAGAAAAAGCAGGTCTGTGAAATAAAAAGATTTTCGATATTTACCTGCTGTCTTGGGCTCTGCTGCCTCCCGCTCCTGACCGCCACTCATTATATGCATCGATTATTCACCGCGCTCAGGAAGCCAGAGCATCGCAGGTACAGCACCGCCAAGGACAGCACTGCGGGGACAGGTGAGTATTCACAAAGCACAGTGACATCCAGGAGGTCATCGGAGTCTCCAATGAACTCTGATGACATCCTGATGACCCCTGGCGCTACAGCTACCGCTTCAGCGCTGTCCCCACTTCCAGCTCCTCAGGGCACAGAATATTCAGTGAGTATAATGAGCGGCGATAAGGAGCGGGAGGCAGCATCGCTGGAGAGAGGTAAATATAGAAAAAAATGTTATTAAAAAGACCCATATTTTCTCCGGTATGTTTTGCACTGATGTCACACAGATCACATCAGTGTGCGATCCGTGTGACATCCGTGCTGCCGGAGATGCCTACGTGTGTGCGTGCGGGGTCATGAAAAGTCACACGGTTCGTGTGCAAACACGGACGTGTGAGGCACATCATAGAATAACATGGGTACATGTGCCACCCGTGTTAAAAACTGATGTCACACGTACCTAAAACATGGACGTCTGAAACCAGCCTAACCCTGGACATTATCTTTCAGCAACATAGGCACCCCTGATTAGGAGTTGTGTCTGGTATCGCTATCCAGCTCCATTTCAGGGAATGGAGCAAAGCTACAAGACCAAATACGTTTTTAACGGTGATGAAACAAAAAAGCGACCATGCTTTGTTTATTGGGGGGGGGGTGTTGAGTCTTAAGCCACCCCCTTTAAAGAGCACTTGTCGCTAGGTCTGATTTAGTAAACTCTTAAATTCCTCATGAATTAAATCTTAAGCACTGGAGAAATCACTAGATGTCAACTGAAGTCATGATAGGCACCGCACCCACAACAACATGATGCCGCAGGGGCCTAAGGAACCCAAGAGGCACCCAGGATGCAGGCAACTGAGGAAGTGCACACTGCCCATGTCTGGCTGCCACAAAATACGGGCAGAGTCCGTGCAAAGCTTTCTGTTCAGCTGTAATTGAAACATTCATTTTTTTAAGGTGTTATTTTGGCTATAGTAGTGTACTGAAACAAAAGCATTAATATTGGCAGGACTACAAATGTAAGATCTGTACACTGCATTTATCGTATAGTAAGGCGCACAGCGAAAACAATGTAAAACTGAAATTTAATTAGGGAACCAATTACCATTGCATTCAGGATCACACAAAGATGCCTTTGTGATAGATGGTTGGGAATGCAGATCCAGCAGCCTACATATTAACCTTCAGCGGCCAACATTTCAGTAATCAAAGCCCAGTATGAGGGATTACAAAAGCCTTGTGATATTGCACGGGCAAAAATAAAGCATTACGATATTCTCTTAGGTCATAGGCATGAGACATTATCAATAGATGGTGCTCGATGTGCGATACGGTCCTACCAGCCTGGTGTCTATGGGACAGGTCCAAGGCATGGTTAGTGGTGGGAGATTTGCCGCAGCTTTTCGCTGCACATATCACCCTTTACAATTGGATTTTACACTATGCGTTGTATATTTGTAGGTTTTCACCATTTTTTTTTTTACATATGGTCTGACTCTAGAGGCATCCAACTGCAGAAAACACTCAGACCGGTTTAACAGACTTATATATCTTTTTCACTAAAAGTAAATCATAACCAGAGACCTATTCATTACAGCAGCACTCCACTGTTTGTTTATTTTTGGGGGGTTTCAGAGTTGGAGTGGTGCTTTAAATCTTCGTTCCCTGCTGCAGTCTTCATTTTTCCAGCACCAGCTGGTCTCCGACGATTTGTGGCCTGCCGACAGTTCTAGTGTTTCATGGAGCGCGTCAGAGGTCACAACTCAATGTAAGTCTATGAGAGCCTTTTTCTGGCCCTCAGAGTAGCATTGAGCACTTGAGACATAACTAGAGATTTGGTGGGTGCAGTCAGACTTTTCATAAAGTTTGGGACCAGGACTTGACCTGAACCCCAATGGAAGTCACTAATTGGGCAGTTCGGGCCTAAGACCACATGCAGACAGCCATAAACCGATTACTTCCGGGGACGGGTCTTTTTTGTGCACACTACATCTGATCATGCTGTTAGCCCCAGTGCTAGCTGTTCAAACACTACAAGCGTCTCGCACCGAGCATGCAAAAGCACAGCATTGTTTGCACCCACTACATACCGAACACAGACTGTTCCCCAAAAAACAGAGATCAGGTTCGAACACTGAACCTTGGGTTTGCTTCTGACTTCCAGCCAGTCAGACGTTATGGGCACAAGATGGTGCCATGGGACTGGAGCGGCGCTGAGAAAGGATGAAAACGCCAGAGGGTAAGGCAACGCTCACATCAGCAGTATTTTGCCGCAAAACCGGATTTGTTACAAATGTGTTTCAGTTCCGTTCATTTCCAATGGACTCGCGGTAAGATGCGGTTACATGCGGTTGTGTATGATGCACGCAACCGCATGTGACCGCCTCTTACCGCAAATCCATTGGAAATGAATGGAACTGAAACGCATTTGTGACGGATCCGGTTTTGCAGCAAAATACTGCTGATGTGAGCGCGGCCTAAGTATAAGAATGGGAGCAAGGGACATAGATTTTGATTTATTTTTTGTACTCAGGAGCAAACGAACAAGTGAAGACAGAGTCCAGCTTTCTATTATAAATTAACAATCTTACATAAAAATTAAAATATTAACATTTTCTAAAATTCCAGCAATACCTTCCAAACAGATCCCCAGGAGGTGCCCAAGACTGAATTCCACAGACACCGATGTAGTAGCCATACTTAGGTAGGATGTGTGGAGAAAAAAGCTTTTGGATGGAACTCTTCCGATCATACATTTTTAGTAGACAATAGTGAAAAACAGGAAATCCCTGCCATTGTGTATCTAAGGCCTTCCCATTGTACGCTGGAAAGTGTGAACAAGAACGCAATGACAAGAGCCGTCTGGTGGAATAAGGATCACACAAGCTTTCCTGTTCATAATGAGAGAACAAAAAATGACGGATTTATTTTTACCACCGCGCATTAGAAGGCAATGTGCAGCAAGCTGCAGTCAGGGAAACTACAATCAGACCAACGCCATCGCTTCTTAGTGTCCCAAATTCAGATGTCCAACCTGTACTGAGCCCAAACTTGGAAATGAAGCAATGCACAAAAATATACCCTTATTTAGAACTGCTGTTTCTGATGAAGAATGATTATATAGCAGGCATAAGACAATTACAGTAGCCCTCCCTAAGTACTATGTATAGATTACAACGAGAGGTGCTAACAGTTACAAAAACACACAGCGGCTGGCTACCAAGAGGCTGCGAAAACAGCCACAGATCAAGTGTCTACAACGCACCTATACTAAAAGGACTGATCTTACCCATTAAAGCAATAGAACTGAACTGCTATGAATTAACCATAGATTGAATCCTACAAATGAAGGAATTGGACTTCCCTCCACACCTAGCCAATAGGCAACTGAATCAATAAATATAGGGAAAACTATACATCAATGTGCTCAGAGGTAGAGCAGAACATTCAGCATGACAGAGGCACTATGATCAGCTAATCAGGCCAGGAAGCGTTCACTTTAATTAGGCCATTTCCCCCATTATTAGAAGCAGACCCTTTTCCTGGAGCAGGAGCAGACCACAACCACAGAGCTGGCCGACACCGCTGGCATGGCGAGGTGCTGCTCGGAAAGCGCCAAGTCTTATTTCATTAGATCAGCAACTTATACTTTCCAGTGTACGAAAGCACCACCATGCAACTAAAAGGAGAATAAAGTATATGGGCTATACCTATAACTCATGGATGACAGCGATAACAATGAATGGGAATAGTCTAGAAACACCGGACCAGTGGTGGCCGAAGTAAGGCTCCCACCCAAAGACATGTATGCAAATCGTGAGGAACAGGAGCCACACTGAATTTCTTTGTGCATATACCACAAGGAGCTGTAGAGAAGATCCTTCTCTTATCTAACACTTTTCTAACGTGTACAACATTTAGCAAACACGACGACACATTTTGCCTAGTAATAAAGATGAGTGAACCTGAAAAGTAGAGTTCAGTACTCAGGCCAGCAGCCCTTTAATTCCTCCTTACACTGTGAGCACGAAGATTTCACTACTGAACGCTGGGGCACATGCAGTGAAGGATTATGTACTGACGCTTGCCAGTGCCAGAATGCAGGTTTATGGGCGGAGACAGCGTGAGCTCCGCTGCTGTCCCACTGACTACATGATGTGTATGCTCCAGCCCCAGCGTCTCCTATGTGATGTGATGTGTATGCTCCAGCCTCAGCGTCTCCTGTATCATGTGTATGCCCCAGCGTCTCCTATGTGATGTGTATGCCCCAGCGTCTCCTATGTGATGTGTATGCCCCAGCGTCTCCTATGTGATGTGTATGCCCCAGCGTCTCCTATGTGATGTGTATGCCCCAGCGTCTCCTATGTGATGTGTATGCCCCAGCGTCTCCTATGTGATGTGTATACCCCAGCGTCTCCTATGTGATGTGTATGCCCCAGCGTCTCCTATGTGATGTGTATGCCCCAGCGTCTCCTATGTGATGTGTATGCCCCAGCGTCTCCTATGTGATATGTGTTACGAGGGGGACCCGGGGAAGCGTGCCAAGATGGGAAATGGACAGCTTCCGCCGGTCAAGGTCCACTGTGCGGTGTAAGGGACCGCTGCTATGGTCAGGAAAGAGTGAGCGGGTTGCTACTAGTGATCGTCTGGAACGTCACAGACGATCTATGTACACCGGTCCGCCCTAACCCGTGAGGGTTGTATGGCTCGGGGCTTCTCGTACGGTGTACCTGTTGCACGGGGACGCACAGAGGTGCCTACGCACGTGTGCCAGCGGGAGTCACAGGATATGGCACGAGGGTAGCACAGAGGTGCCCACGCACGTGTGCTTTCAATAACCAGGTGAGTCCGGTGGAGACTCGAGGAGCTCACCTGGGACAGGAACACGGCCTGTTGAAGGAGATACTGCCGGAGCAGCAAGGCAGGAACACGGCCTGCAAACCAGGTGCTGCCTGAGCAGCAAGGGCAAAGCCCACGAAAGACAATGACGTCTGTACAGTGGCGTGGCAGCACGCTGCCAGACATCCAAACATAGAAGGACGGTCGCGCACCGCCATGATGGCAGGGGGAGCTTTTAAGGAGGTGTAGCTCCACCCAAGGGCGGGCGTGACTCAATCAGGGTTCGTGACGTCCTGGCCCAGCCAGTCAGGATTCAGCACATCACCAGCCTCGTCATGGGGCCGTGTGATATCAGTGAGCGAATCAGAAGACGTCACGTGGAGCACATGCTCATCCTCCTGCCTCTGGGTCATAAAGGCGGGATCCCCGGTTTCACAATGTGCAGAGACATGGGAAGTCTTGCTGCTTCCCTGAGCATCTATTCTTTCCACACTGCGCAACTTCCCAGAGCCTCCATGATGCTGAGCAGGAGAGCTCGTGGCAGGCAAGGGATGGGAGACCGCTCCATTCCCTGCAAGGGGAGAACCACTAGGTGTCACCCTTCTGCTGTGTCTCTGAGAAGGCAACTCCTGCAGTCTCCCAGACCTTTGGTGCTGCTGAGCAGTAGGGCTCGTGGCCGACAAGGAATGGGGGACCACCTCATTCCTTGCAACAAGAGAGCCACGACGTGTAACAGATATGTATGCCCCAGCGTCTCCTATGTGATGTGTATGCTCCATCCCCAGCATCTCCTATGTGATGAATATACAGCAGTCTCAGGTGTTTCCTATGTGATGTATAAAGCTACAATTTCTCCTTGCAAAGCAGTTTACACTTACACATTCAGCTGTCAGAGCTTGTGTAAAAATGTCAAGTTACAACATTTCGGCTCAACTCAACGTTGAACACATTTTTTAAACATTTCAAGCTGTTTTACTCTAGATTTCAAATGTAAACTGTTTAACACTAGAAGTCCCAGGAATTTCGAGCTCCATAGGGTTCCAATGGTAGAAATTGGAAATTACCCCTCTCTGGGACTTCTAGTGTTAATGAATCAGGGCTAGGTGCATACAGTGGTGAAAAAAGTAGCTCACAATATTTCTTTTTATTTTCCCCATGTGCGCAAACCCAACAAGGCTTTTAAGTATAAACTGCTTCAAAAATTGCCGGGTTTTTTTCCTGAAAAATGCAGACAAAAAAAAACTGAAAAAGTCAAACGGGTGTCTTTCGAGCCGCCTCATTGTCATCCAAGGAGAAATCATATATGACAATTTCTATTTGCACCACATCAAGAAGAAAACTCTTGATAAACAGAGGACTAATCCTTTTAATGTCACCTTGCCCTTTGTAAGCATGCTATGTTTAAACAGCACCCAAGCATTTCCAGCCATCCAGTCTGGCTCAAGACAAATCTGCCAGGATGATTTTTGCACTCAAACTAGTGGTTTGGATTCATAGATTTTAGAAAAGTAAAAATAATGGTTGCATTTTAGTAAAATTGAGACGCCACATGCATATTAGCCTAAAAATGTATTTGGGGTGTATCCAGTATTTGGAGTGCACCAATACGCCCCTCATGTGAAAGGCTAAGTCGCATATGCACTCTTAGCTCAATATCTCAGCGCTGGCTCGTTGAATTAAGACAAAACAGGTACAATTTTTATTTTTGCTCAATGACCTATATAGGTACGCCGCTGGTTTTAGCAGCAACGTCGTACCGACAGGCTCCCTGTAACAAGAAAGATGGGAACATAATCGCATTTTCCCTTTCTGCATAGATATTCAGCATAACTTTAACAAGTCAAGTACTCTCACCAGGCTCCGAACAGCAGGAATATGTACAGCTAATGGAAAGAGAAGAAAAGCCGATACAATCATGGGAACAAATATTATATTTAGTCAGTCATGTGCTAATATACACTGTACATTGTGTGGGTGGTTTTGGCTCTGAAGTCTCATAGAGAGCACCACTGGGGATCGCTTCCACATGAATCACACCTACAATGGGCATGATTGCTGCTCGGGGAAGCATTGCCCAGCAGGTAGTGCTCCGTGCCCATTATTTCAAGAAAGGAGGGGAACATAAGTGAACACAATGGTCACAATGTAACTGTATGCTCCAGGAAAAAGGGGCAGAACTGACAAGGATTGTGACATGAAGCCTAACTGTATTTCCTGCAGATATTCAATCATGATGGCCATACACGATATGAATAACTGGTGACCTCTCAGCACAACTGGCCACCAGTCAATGTGTCGCAACGTTCCCTACATGCCAGAGGTTAGGGCAAACAATAATCGGTTACAGTGGAGTTTTGCGCAGCATGTTTGGTCACCGGCAAGGGGTTAAAATATATTAAAAGGGAATCTGTCACCAGGTTTTTGCCACCTAATCTGAGAGCAGCATAACAGTGGCAGAGACCCTGATTCCAGTGGTGTGTCGCTTATTGGGCTGCTTAGTGTTTTAATAAAATCACTGTTTAATTAGCAGTAGATTATCATTCAAGGACTACTTGTCCTGCTGCCAGGTAGTCCAGCATATTCATGAGCTCCGTATAACTGCTGGATCTGCAGCAGAGGAAACATTGATTTTATCAAAGTGGCAGCAAACAGCTCAGTAAGTGACACATCGCTGGAATCCGCTTCTCTGTCTCTGCATTATGCTGCTGTCAAATGGGGGAGCAAAAACCTGGTGACAGATTTCCTTTAAACCTGTTGTATGTCAATGAGGTCATTCCTTCCTAACCACTGGAAATGGTAGGAAGGCTCCCACAGTACACAACTAGTAACTGAAATGTGTCAGTATGGCTAGGCTCACGTATCTCTTGTTTTAAATCCGTCAGGTCCCTCAGCAACGGATCAGTTGTTTATTAGATGTCAACTGACGCAACAGATGTGTTTTTCACAGGATTCCTTTCACAGGAATCCTGTGAAAAAACTGATCCGTTGCGTCTGTTACATCCGCTGTGCGTCCGTTTTTTGACGGATCAGTGATGATCCATTTGTGTTTGGGACAGCCCAGTGGGTGTGCCAAACATGCTGAGCATGCTCAGTAGAGCATGACGGAATCCAGTGCTGGATTCCGTTGTAAGATGGATTACGACGGAATCCAGCACTATAGACATACATTACAAGCTTGACGGATGGCGACGGATTCCTGCGCGGCGCGTTAACTTTGACGGCTAGAAAAACGTTACATTCTGCGTTGCTCTTGCCCGGCGGTCAGTCAAAAAACGACTGACCGCGACGCAGCAGATGCAACGCAAGGTCATCAGTCGCAATCCGCCACTAATACAAGTCTATGGGACACAACGGAATCCGCTAAACGGATGCCGTTGTTTACCATAGCCGCGGATTGTGACTGAGACATTTTAACGGAAATGTGAACCTAGCCTTATCACACTGAGAAATGTGGCATAGATATTAGACAGGATTTATAGTCATATTGAGAGCATAATGGGGCAGAATTTGTACGGGAAATATAACTACCTCCTTAGTGTGAAGCTAGGCCTGGTATGAGATGTCAGTGCAACAAAATCGTGGCATAAATGTTTGCAATGTACTAGAAACTGTAAGGCTATGTATCTTTGCTAACCACAAAGTTGCAGCGTTTTTGGCCCAAAAAAACACACGTGGCAAAAATGCATCAAAAACGTATGCGTTTTTTGCCGCGTTTTTACCGTGTTTTGCCCAATGCGGATTTTAAAGTCAAATCTATTGACTGGAAGGGCTCAAAAACCGCAAAAAGAATTGACATACTGCATCTTCAAAAACGCAGCAAAGGAAAAAAAAAAAAGATGCCCAGTGTAGACTGCAAAATAGAAATCTCAGACTTTGCTGGGGGAAGGAAATGCATGCATTTAGGTGCATCTTTGTGACCCCAAAAACGCAGCACAGATGCCCTGTGTGAACATAGCCTAAAGATGGCCACATTTATTAACCAGCATGCATGACTAGGATGAATTTTCATATCATCAGAAAATTACTTCAATCAGGATTTTCTGTATACTGTATACTTAAAAAAAACAATGTATGCATTGGCCATAAAGGCGACATTTAACTGTTAAAAAAAAAAAAAAGCAATGTATGTTTTTTAATCTTACATATCACAATTTGTATTGAAAATTGAAAAAATTTAACTCTTGCAATTTTCTAGACCAACCTCCTGTTTCAGGAAACACCACATGTATATGGCCATTATGGTCGGATCCTGACCCTATCTTTAGCATTGAAGTGTTTAATGTGAGTGTGCAAGTGTCACTGATAAGGGAGGGGCAGACAGGGCACAGTGGGTTTGGGATATGAGGTGGTCGTAGTCAAGACCACTTTATGGGATGTGGCATAAAATCTTTACAGATTAAAGACCCTTTAACCTACTCCAAGCAATGCAATAGAAAGGTATCTATTCTATACTTTATCCTGCGTTAGGAGATTATTCCACGCAGAGTATTTGCTTTTTGCTGTGGGTTATGAAATGTCTCTGAGAAAAAAAAAAAAAGTGCAACACGATTTCAGGTACAGGCTTGAAAGTGCATGAAAAGCAGAACAGAAACCTTGCTCCATTCCATCAGTTACCATTCTGAATATTAAAAGGAATTGTCAAGCAAGAATATTGCTAAGAGCAAATTGATCTGGAAGGCGATATTGAAGAACTGTCCTTGTCAGTGACATGAACACTTAACTATTCGCACTTTTTAAATGACATCACATAAGACAATAAAGAGAAAAATCAGGGTTGAAGCAGAGATCTAAGAGAGTTGAGAAAGGTCTGGTGCCATAGGCGTATTAATGGAGGGGCGAGCAGAGCAATGCTTGGAAAGTTTATCTACTGATCAATAGAAAAAGAAAACGTAGACAAGCCAAACAAAATGAGCAATCTTCAGACTACTAATAAGCAAAGTCCTCCAAAGGACTCTCACAAGGGGAAGACTACACATTGGAGAGAAAGAAAAATAAAAGGGAGGAGAGAGAGGGACGTAGACCCATTGTTCCCAGAACTAGGCTTATCCTGAGATGGTTGTAACTTAAGGGGGCTTTACACGCTACGATATCGTTAATGTTTTATAGTCGGGGTCACATTGTTAGTGGCGCACATCCGGCGTCATTAACGATATCGCAGCGTGTGACACTGACCAGCGACCTTAAGCGACCTCAAAAATGGTGAAAATCGTTCACCATGGAGAGATCGTCCCAAACTCAAAAATCTGTAAGGGTTGTTTATCCATGTTGTTCATCGCTCATGCGGCATCACACATCGCTATGTGTGACACCACAGGAGCAAGGAATGTCTCCTTACCTGCCGCCGGCCACAATGCGGGAGGGGAAGGAGGTGGGTGGGATGTTACGTCCCGCTCATCTCCGCCCCTCCGCTTTGATTGGCTGGCCGCTTAGTGACGTCGCTGTGATGCCGAATGTCCCTCCCCCTAGAAGGAGGGATTGTTTGGCAGTCACAGCGACGACGACGACCAGGTAAGTATGTGTGACGCTGCCGTAGCGATAATGTTCGCTATGGCAGCGATCACAAACAATCGCATGTGCGACGGGGGCGGATACTTACACGCTCGATATCGCTAGAAATTGCTAGCGATATCGCTACCGTGTAAAGCCCCCTTTAGTCTCCACCAGAGCCTCTGATGGGGAGGATGGACATGTATGATGATAGGCACCGGACAGCACTCCAGGGCAGTCCTGGCTATCGCATTCCACCGAGATCAGCGCAAGGCAAGACTGGAGAAGGGATACACTGCAACAAATAAAGGATCGCAAGGGACAACCCCTGACACTTAAGGCCGCTTTACACGCTACAATGTCGCTAGCAATGTAGCTAGCGATCGCACCCGCCCCCGTCGTGCGTGCGTCACAGGCAAATCTCTGCCCGTGAGGAACAATATCGCTAGTACACGTCACACGCACATACCTTCCTAACGACGTCCCTGTGGCCGCCAAACAAACTCTTTAAGGGGGAGGTTCATGCGGCGTCACAGCGACAATACACAGCAGGCCACCAGAGGCGGAGGGGCGGAGAGCAGCTGCATTAACGTCACACCCACGTCGTTGCCGGAGGATGCAGGAACGCTGTTAGTCGTTCCCGGGGTGTCAAACATAGCGATGTGTGCTGCCTCAGGAGTGACGAATAACCTGCGTCCCAAATGAGCAACGATATTTGGGAAAGGAACGTTATGTCAACAATCAACGATTTGTGCTGCTTTTTGGATAGTTAGCGGTCGCTCGTAGGTGTCACACGCAACGGCGTCGCTAACGAGGCCGGATGTGCGTCATGAATTCCGTGACCCCAGCGATAGCTCGTTAGCGATGTCGTTGCGTGTAACGGGGTCTTTACCCTTAGCAGCTCTGACATCCCTAGAGGAGAGCTTTCCACCGTATGGCAATCACATCCCTATCCCTGCCTTATCCTGAACTCAACCGTGTCTAGTGCGCAGTGCAGCGGGAACGCTAGTCCTGCTCTAGGTTAGACAGAAAGGATAAGAGAGACAGGGGAAAAATAAACAATCATACAAGGCTCTCCAAACTACTTGAAAGAATAAAGGGAACCGATAGGTGAGGCAAACTTAAAAAGGGATTTAAGGAAGGGAAACCACCATGCAGCAATCTCTGGCTACGGCTCCCAAAACAACTTCCAGGTCCTTGAATCACAAGTTCAATCTTAAGAATAGCTATAGCAAAGCCATCACTGGCAACTCCCTGAGCTTAAAGGGGAGTATTTATGGTAAAGATGAATGGGAAACTCAGAACAGCTGTGAGCAGGCTTTTCCTCCAGAGTTAGGAGACCAGACGAAATCTGCACAGCCAGCAGTTTTACCCAATGCAAGAGTGTGTGTAGCCATGCGCTGCGATCTCATGACACCTGGAATAGAGGGGATCACTCTGCATCGTGGTACCCTTGTGACAAGTCCTCATGCACATAGGCTTGTTGTGGAGCTAATACAGTCATCAGACAGCCATACCTCCTGATGTTATATACATATGCATGCTCCGTGGAGTGTATTTCTTTTAAATGGAAGAAGGAGAAAAGTCAGGCAGCAGCTTACTTCCACAGGAACAAAAAAAAAAATCAGACATTTTGATATAGGAAATACGCACTACTACTTTCCACAAAATCTACCATCAATAGATACTAGTCGACGGATGCCACTGAAGCCAACATTTACCTAAGGCTGCTTTCACACCTGCGGTTTTAGCAAAGCCGGCCAATTTGGCTCTAAAACCCATGCAACGGATGCTGCGACAATACCACATCCTTTGCATAAGTTTTTGACATGCAGCCCATCCGGTATTTGCTGCTTGCAGCACGCTACTGAGCATGCGCAGTGGAAAAAACGCATGCGGCGGCCGGATGCGGTGTTTGCCACAGGAAGCCGCATGCAGCATCCATAGGCATGCATTGCAAATCGCGTTTTTTTTTTTTTGCCGGACAAAAAACGTGCCAGGCAATGTTCCATCCGGTCGCTGCATCGGCTAAATCTGCCGCATGCGGCAAAAACTGGACCGAATGCAAGCCCATGCGGCACAATCCGGCACTAATGAAAGTCTATGCAAAAAAAAACCGCAACCGGCGGCAAAAAAAAAACGGTTGTGGTTTTTCTGCAAAGCGCCGGATTGTGCCACACAGGAAAAATCGGAGGTGTGAAAGCAGCCTAATGTGGAGAGGAAATGTAAGTAAATGCTCTGGAGGTAGGAAATGAACATCTGATGGAAATGTCAACACACTGGATTGGCTGCTTATATGGATTCTCTGTATATGTGGGCGGACACATGCAAGCAATATGCATACTTGACTAGACACTTCCACTTTTAAATGTTCTAGCATAGGAGACCCAGTTGGTACCTGACCCAAAGTATGCAAAAACTGCAGAATGTCCACCCGCATGTGGAATACCAATTCCGCATCACACGCTTACTATAGACTTTCCTTCTTAGACTGGACAACCCCTTTAAATGGTAAACTGTATGAGCAAAAACACACATAGCAATGATACTAGGGTTCACTGACAACAATCATCTTTATTGGCACTTGCCCTATTATGACATTTTGGTGCCATTTCCAAAATGTGTTTATCAAGATGGGTGACTTGAATGCATAAATTTAAAGAAAGAAAAAAAAAAATCTAACATTGTTATAATATTTCAAAGCCTTCAATAAAAAGTCTACTTCCTTTGCCCAATGGGAATTACTAAATATTTTTTAGAACACGTCCAAAAACAACCCAGGTCCCTGCAGGATATCCCCATGAAATAGTCTGCAGGGGATGAAAGGCGATATTTTAGACTTCAGAACAAGTAGGCCCTTCCATTTTCTGTGCTTTGTTTGAATCCAGATCATTTGTTTGCGTCTAATCTTTAAAGTGTCAGCTCATACACTGACATATAAACCACTAACAACAGGAAGCGATGTGGAGCTCCAGCAGAGATCTTACAAGGTCTTCAGACTTCAAAGTGGACCGAATGCCAAAACTTCTGACTGTTTTCTCTAAGCCTTTCCCTTTTTACCTCAAATACCCAATACTGTGATGATCATAGGCCCGGCATTTTACTGTTGTTGTATCAGATTGGGCACTTAATGTTCTATTCATTCACTCCCCACAAGAGATCTTCATGTCAAATGCAATAGACAGCCCATCTTAATATTAGTCAGTTTTGACATTACAAGTGCAAAGCTTCATACCGAAGAAGAAAAACAAACATTAATAAAAAAAATTAAAAAAAACAAAAAGTTCAAGTAAGCTATTGTTGTATACCGCGTACAAAGTAATGGGGCCAAAAGGAAAAATATTGAGACTCAGAAATTGCTGGAGGAAATATGACAATGTACTTTTGGAAGAAATATGAACCCCAAGAATGGTCAAGTATACTGTAAAATACCTCTTAGTCCGTGCTACTGAAAATGAGCGATAAAAGGATGCAGGATACATGCGAGGATTCGTGAAGTTATTTTCTACATATTTCAGGCTATTCCAAGCTCTTCATCAGGGAAAAAAACCCAAAAACAATAATGGGTAATGTGCTTTTTTTTTATTGAACAGAAGTTGGAATACCTTAAAAAGTGTAGAAAATAAACCGCAGCAATCATCTTGTGAGATCCTGCATCCTTTTTATTGGTTATTTTCAGCAGCGCAGATAAAAGTCACGCATATTTCCTATAACCCTCCTACCTCCCTCCCACTCATCTTCTGATGAGATGCAGTTATAAGTCACCAGCCGGCTCTTAATCACAGCTCTCTGCTGTCCCTGTCCAGAGCCCTGTGCTTGTTCAAATGCTTTGTTATTTGTACACAGGGATGTCAGTGGAGACTGAGAAGAAACCACTGATCATAAAATGTAATATAGCAGAACTTGTGCCAACAGGAAGCGCTCCACTGTTCCTAGCCATTGGCACCTCCTCACGTGATTGCGAGGCGCAGATGGTTTGGCATGACAGCCAGGGATCAGGTGATGACCCACCATGACTGTCATCCTAACGCTCCTGTGAACGCCGGCCGGTAGATTGCTGATGCACTGCTCTGTTCAGCATAGGCGGTCAAACTATCACAGCTTTAAGTAGCCTAAGGGAACTATTAAATCAAGAAGAGGAAAATAAAAATAATACACGCACGCAGTATATATACACCACCAAAATTATGGCTTTATTTTCTCAAACCACCAGAATTATGGCTTTTGGTCGCCGAAACAGTGCAATAAAATACAATAAAGGGCAAATCGAAACATTGAATTTGCCCCAAAATGATATCAGTAAAACTAGCAGGTCGGAGCGCAAAAAATATACCTCAGACCACGAAAAATGAAAAAGTTACGCGTCTGAGAAAATGGCGACAAAAGAGACAGGCAGCTGGGTATAACATAAACACTTTATAATACTCACCTAGAAGGTCACTCCGGTGCACAACGGTCAGATGGGTGGCGTCGTTCTCCGGGACCGGAGCCTCCCCTTTCGGCTATCTTGGTATCTTGGTCTTCCTTATTCTAAAGCCGTAGTGCATGACGCGTCTACGTCATACACACGTGTCGGCATTGAGGTCCTGTGCAGGCGCATTTTGATCTGCCCTGCTCAGGGCAGATCAAAGTATTGTAGTGCGCCTGCGCAGGACTTCAAATGCTGGCGCGCGTGTATGACGTAGACGCGTCATGCATCACGGCGTCAGAATAAGGAAGACCAAGATAGCCAAAAGGGGAGGCGCCGGTCCCGGAGAACGACGCCCACCCATCTGACCGTTGTGCACCAGAGCAACCTTCTAGGTGAATATTATAAAGTGTTTTTTTTTGTTCTCACAGCAGCCTTGGCTCTTACATACAGCATGTTAGAATGCTGTATATAAGAGCCCAGTGGTGGTGGCCGCAGCTTATAGGGCAAAAAAACTGGTGACAGGTTCCCTTTAACTAAAGTGTGGCCGACCCTGGCTAACTCAAACTTCCACGGGTCAGTTCATCGCTACTTGAGAACCAAAATTGTTGAAAAATATTAACAATCAAGGTTAAAAGTCCATCTCCAGAGATCTTGATGTTCCTTTATTCACTGTGCGCAACATAATTTTACAACCCATGGCACTGTAGCTAATCTCCTTGGATGTAGACGGCAGAGAAAAATTGATGAAAGGTTGTAATGGATGGTGGATAAACAGTCCCAATCAGGTTCCAAAGGAATTCAAGCTGTTCTGCAGGATCAGGGTGCATCAGTGTCAGTGCAAACTATTTGTCAACATTTGAAGGAAATTAAACGCTATGGTAGGAAATCATGGAGGACTCCACTGCCTGTACAGAGACAAAAAAGCTTGACCGCAACTTGCCAAAATGTACTCAAGCTAAAATCCTTCTGGGAAAGCGTCTTGTGGACCAATAAAACCAAGATACAGTTATTTGGTAAAGCACATCATTCTGTTTATTGAAAGCAGAATGTGCCTACAAAAAAAAAGAACAAATTACCTACAGTTAAACATGATGGAAGTTCAAGGTGGTTTGCAGGTTGTTTACTGCCACTGATACTGAATGAATTGACTGTGTAAAAGGCATCATTAAATTAGAAGATTACCAAGTGATTTTGGGTCGCAATGTAGTGCCAAGTGTCAGAAAACTAGGTTTGCGTCTTAGGTCATGGGTCTTCCAGCACGACAATGACCTCAAACATAGTTCAGGATGTATCCAAAAATAACTGGAAACAAAGCAATGGAGAGTTCTGAAGTGGCAGCAATGAGTCTGGATCTAATCCTACTTAAC